>NC_053493.1:428260393-428537187 GCF_905171775.1 Rana temporaria | reverse complement strand
CCCCCCCCCCCTCCTAACCCCTCCCCCTCCTCAGTGACAGGGAATCCCCGGTGTCCCCAATGGGAGATTTCTTCTCTCTTCCTGTTCTGGTGACACCCCTCCCCCCCCTCACCCCTCCCCCTAACCCCCCCCCCCCTCCTCAGTGACAGGGAATCCCCGGTGTCCCCAGTGGGAGATTTCTTCTCTCTTCCTGTTCTGGTGACACCCCTCCCCCTCCTAACCCCCCCCCCTCCTCAGTGACAGGGAATCCCCGGTGTCCCCAGTGGGAGATTTCTTCTCTCTTCCTGTTCTGGTGACACCCCTCCCCCTCCTAACCCCTCCCCCTAACCCCTCCCCCTCCTCAGTGACAGGGAATCCCCGGTGTCCCCAGTGGGAGATTTCTTCTCTCTTCCTGTTCTGGTGACACCCCTCCCCCCTCCCCTAACCCCTCCCCCTCCTCAGTGACAGGGAATCCCCGGTGTCCCCAATGGGAGATTTCTTCTTTCTTCCTGTTCTGGTGACACCCCTCCCCCCTCCTAACCCCTCCCCCTAACCCCTCCCCCTCCTCAGTGACAGGGAATCCCCGGTGTCCCCAGTGGGAGATTTCTTCTCTCTTCCTGTTCTGGTGACACCCCTCCCCCTCCTAACCCCTCCCCCTCCTCAGTGACAGGGAATCCCCGGTGTCCCCAATGGGAGATTTCTTCTTTCTTCCTGTTCTGGTGACACCCCTCCCCCTCCTAACCCCTCCCCCTAACCCCTCCCCCTCCTCAGTGACAGGGAATCCCCAGTGGGAGATTTCTTCTCTCTTCCTGTTCTGGTGACACCCCTCCCCCTCCTCCTAACCCCTCCCCCTCCTCAGTGACAGGGAATCCCCGGTGTCCCCAATGGGAGATTTCTTCTCTCTTCCTGTTCTGGTGACACCCCTCCCCCTCCTCAGTGACAGGGAATCCCCAGTGGGAGATTTCTTCTCTCTTCCTGTTCTGGTGACACCCCTCCCCCTCCTAACCCCTCCCCCTCCTCAGTGACGGGGAATCCCTCATGCTGGTTTGCTCTCTTGGAGGCGTGTTTCGGGTCGGTGGGTGGGTAGGTAGGCGGAGTCAGGATGATTGAAATGGAACCTCCCTCTATTGGAATCCATTCCTATTGGAGATGTGATAAGGGCGGAGCTGCATTCTCCTGTCTGATTGGCTGAAAGAAGGGTGACAGGTACTCTTGTTCTGGTTCCTTCTATTGGATGTCATTATTGGGGTGTCACCTCCCCCCCCCGCCGCCATGTATAGACGAGGAGGACACGTCATCAACAATCATAGAGGCCCATTGATGACTATAGAGGACCATATAGGACCATTGATGACCATAGAGGCCCATTGATGACCATAGAGGACCATATAGGACCATTGATGACCATAGAGGCCCATTGATGACTATAGAGGCCCATTGATGACCATAGAGGCCCATTGATGACCATAGAGGCCCATTGATGACCATAGAGGCCCATTGATGACCATAGAGGACCATTGATGACCATAGAGGACCATTGGTGACCATAGAGGCCCGTTGGTGACTATAGAGGCCCATTGATGACCATAGAGGACCATTGATGACCATAGAGGCCCATTGATGACCATAGAGGACCATTGATGACCATAGAGGAACATTGATGACCATAGAGGACCATTGGTAACCATAGAGGCCCATAGATGACCATAGAGGACCATTGATGACCATAAAGGACCATTGGTGACCATAGAGGCCCATAGATGACCATAGAGGACCATTGATGACCATAGAGGACCATTGATGACCATAGAGGAACATTGATGACCATAGAGGACCATTGATGACCATAGAGGAACATTGATGACCATAGAGGACCATTGGTGACCATAGAGGCCCGTTGGTGACTATAGAGGCCCATTGGTGACTATAGAGGCCCATTGATGACCATAGAGGTCATATTCTTTCCATTAACCTCTGCTGACCCGATCTCCTGCTCTCCAGGATTGAGTCTGAAAGAGTGACTCCTCCCCAGGGCGAGAACTGAGCTCCAGTAGTAATCGGCGTGCGGTCCTAGCAGTAGGACGTACGGCTCCTGGAGCCAGACAGGCAGGGCTCTCCACCGCCAGACTCTCTCTCCGCTCCCCCTCCCCCATGTCACACTGCTCTGCTCCCCCCTGTCCTCTGCTTGTCGGCCGTCCTCTGCAGACTTACCACGCAGCTCCCCCCGGCTTAACCTGACGTCCCCTGGCTCTCTCCTTCTCAACCTGTCCAGGAAGCCTGCAGGTAAGCCCCGGTTTCCAGGGCCATCCACCAGCACCGTTGGCGGCCGTCCTTTTCAGGACAAGCCGCCGCAAATAGCTTCAAACATCACGGCTCTCCCCTCCTCCTTACCCCCACAGTACCTCCGTCACTCGGGACATCCCCCAACCACCTCCCCGCCTCAATCGCCTGCCTTCTCTGGCTCCTCTCCAGACATCCGCGCCGACCTGTGTGGGGCCGCGGCAGCCGCAATCTAGGAAAGACCGCGGCCTAGCAGAGCGCCGCTTCCCTCTCCCGGGTATCTCCTCCAATCCGCCTGAAATCCCCCCTCCCATACCCCAGAAGGATACCTGGCTCTCCGGATCTCCCATCCAGTCTCCCCTGGCAGCACGGATCTCTACAGACAGTCCCAGCCTGGATCCTGCTGCCTGACCAGCAGCCATCTTGCTACACCCAGCAACAAGGGCACCCCTCATCCCCATCTTGCTACACCCAGCAACAAGGGCACCCCTCATCCCCATCTTGCTACACCCAGCAACAAGGGCACCCCTCATCCCCATCTTGCTACACCCAGCAACAAGGGCACCCCTCATCCCCACTCCCCCCCTTCTTAAATCACAACCAAACACTTGATCCAGGGCTCGGCCCGATCGCCTCTCTAGGGGTCAGGAAGGAATTTTTTTTCCCTGCCGTAGCATATTGGCAGAGCTCGGCCAAGGTTTTTTTTTGCCTTCCTCTGGACCAAGTCAGGAGAGAAGATTAAGCTAATCTTCCCTCCATCACCCAAACCCCCCTCCCCCCGGCGCTGGCGACCATGGTTAATCTGCAATATTCTGCAGAAACCATTTGGGGCCTGAGGCGTTTTGCCGCAATACTACCAGCCATCACCAAAAAAGCCCTAAGAACTGAACGATTATTGAGAATCGATCAACGATCGACTGTCAAAAACTTCAGCCATTTACCCCAGCCTAAACACATATTATGTGCTCTGATCAACACAAGATCGGCAGTAAAACACCGAGTAGAAATCCACGATTTCATTCGACAATATGATTTAGACTGCCTCTTCATTACAGAGAGCTGGCTCACAGCCGACTGTAACACCATTCTCGGAGAACTGGTGCCAGAAAACTATCGCATTATAACTGAAAACAGAATAGGGCAAAGAGGAGGAGGACTGGCGGTGATCCACAAGATTCACCTTGCGATCACTAAACCAGTCCTCCAAAACCCTCTTCCATTCATGGAAACCCTTACTCTGCAACTACAAACAAGTTCCCAGCAGACCGTCCGGATTCTACTCTGCTATAGACCACCTGGCCCAAAATCGCAGCTTCTCCCATCATTGACGGACTTTATCTCCACCTATAGCCTTAACAGCAAACACCTTTTGCTGCTCGGGGATTTCAACCTTTGGGCCAACTCTGCACAAGACCCCGTTGCCGACGCCTGCATTGACCACCTGGAAGGATTAGGGCTACAGCAATTAATATGTGGGCCCACGCATACTTCAGGTCACACACTCGATCTTATTTTCAGACAAGATCTGGAAATAAACATTCTGGAAAATGAACCATTGCCATGGACAGATCACCATGCAATTAAATTCATAATCTCCAAAATCCCCCCCTTAACAAAAACATCAAAACCAGTGACAACACACTGGACTAGATGTCAGAAGAAGCTCCATTCGGAACTCTTCAAAACCACATTAAGGGAAAAAATAAAAACAATTCAACCCCTTCAAACGACCTCAGAAACACTGGACGCCATAAACACTGCCCTATTACAGTCAGCTGACTTAATAGCGCCGAAACGTAAAACCTGCATCCGGAAATACACTTCCAGATGGTATAACAACCAGATGACGTCCCTAAAGCAAGAGCGCAGAAGGGCGGAAGCGGTCTGGAAAAGAAGCTCCTCAGAAGAAAACCTCATCATCTACAAAGCAATAACAAGAAAATACCACAAAGAAATCTTCATAGCCAAGAAAAACTATTTTTCCAAGGCTATCAACAGCGCCCTAAACCGCCCCCGCGAACTCTTCAAGATGGTCTCTCAGACCATGAATCCTGTCTGTCTTGAACCCCCCAATTCAGATACCCAGGAGTTTTGCGATGAATTGTCGGATTGCTTTATTAATAAAATTGAGGGAATCCGGGAAAGCATTCAGCAGAACAATAGCCCCCGAAACCCCCCCCCCCCCCCCCCCCCCGTAATTACCCTCATAACACCCATAGAAATTCACCACAAGCAGGAAAGTTCACCCTAAAACCCATCTCCATCGATGCCACTAAAAATATCATCGGCTCTCTGCGAAACAGCACAGCGCCAATGGATATCATCCCCACCAAACTGCTGAAGGAATGTGCCGACATCCTGGCACCCCCGATCACGCAGCTCATAAACCAGTCTTTCAAGGAGGGCTCAGTGCCATCCCAGTTGAAAGAAGGCATAATCCAACCCATCTTGAAGAAGCCCACCCTAGACCCCAAGGACCCACTTCACCGCCGTCCCATAACAGGCCTAAACGTTCTCTCCAAGGTAATGGAAAAAGTAGTGGTACAACAGTTGCAACAGCATCTAGATACCCACAATCTACTTGATCCATTACAATCAGGCTTCCGTCCCGGACACGGGACAGAAACCGCATTGCTCAAAATATGGGATGACGCTCTCGAGGCCGCAGACGAAGGAGAATCTTGTCTCCTGGTTCTGTTGGACCTAAGCGCAGCCTTCGACACAGTAGACCACAAACTATTACTGACTCGGCTAGCTGATGTAGCCAAAGTCGCAGAAGGTGATTTACCCTGGTTCTCCTCTTTTTTGGAAAACCGATCGCAAACAGTGAAGTTAGGACCTTTCACTTCTGAGAAACGCACGTTATCGCACGGAGTCCCCCAAGGATCCCCCCTGTCGCCGGTGTTATTCAACATCTATCTTCGCCCTCTTTTTGAAATTATTAGCAGCCAAAAACTACTTTATCACTCATATGCAGACGACACGCAACTGTATTTCCGCATTTGCAACAAAAAGGATCACCATCTCAATCTAGAGACATGCCTCTCTTTGATAGAGGACTGGATGACAAAGAGTTATCTTAAACTCAACGGAGAGAAAACAGAACTTCTCCTGTTTCACGCCAAGCGTATGAATCAACCTACAACAACTTGGACCCCCCCGCCCATTCTGGGCAAAATCATCACCCCTAGCGCCAAAGTCAAAAGTCTTGGGGTCATCTTCGACTCCTACATGACAATGGACGCACAAATAGGGTCAGTAGTCAGCGGATCTCACCATCTGCTGCGCCTACTTCGCAAACTCACTCCTTTTATTCCCAAAGAAGACATAGCGACCGTGGTGGGAGCGATTGTAAACTCCAGATTGGATTATGCAAACGCCCTTTACCTCGGTCTGCCAAAGTACCAAATCACCCGTCTGCAAGTCGTTCAAAACACGGCCGCCAGACTTGTGACTGGGAAAAAACCCTGGGAATCAATCTCACCTTCGCTGAGAACCCTTCACTGAGAGCCCTTCACTGAGATCCCTTCACTGAGATCCCTTCACTGAGATCCCTCCACTGAGATCCCTTCACTGAGATCCCTTCACTGAGATCCCTTCACTGAGAACCCTTCACTGAGAACCCTTCACTGAGATCCCTTCACTGAGATCCCTTCACTGAGATCCCTTCACTGAGATCCCTTCACTGAGATTCCTTCACTGAGATCCCTCCACTGAGATCCCTCCACTGACATCCCTCCACTGAGAGCCCTTCACTGAGATCCCTTCATTGGTTGCCAGTAAAAGACAGAATTTCTTTTAAAGCACTCTGTCTAACGCATAGATGTATCCATGGGAACGCTCCCCATTATCTGTGCGAAAAAATAAAAGCTCACAACTCCAATCGCGTTCTGCAATCCACCAACCAAAATCTGCTTCAGATACCGAAAGCCAACTACAAGTCCAAAGGAGAAAGAAGATTCGCGGTCCAAAGTCCCAGACTATGGAATGCTTTACCAACCAGCATTCGGTTGGAGGAAAACCATTTAGCATTCAGGAGAAAGATCAAAACTCATCTCTTTTGATATCAAAGGAGACGGGAACAACAAGCGCCCAGATGCGATTTAGTTCGCATGTGCCGCGCTATATAAGTTATTCATTCATTCATAGAGGCCCATTGGTGACTATAGAGGCCCATTGATGACCATAGAGGCCCATTGATGACCATAGAGGCCCATTGATGACTATAGAGGCCCATTGATGACCATAGAGGCCCATTGATGACCATAGAGGCCATTGGTGACTATAGAGGCCCATTGATGACTATAGAGGCCCATTGATGACCATAGAGGCCCATTGATGACCATAGAGGCCCATTGGTGGCTATAGAGGCCCATTGATGACCATAGAGGCCCGTTGATGACCATAGAGGCTTGTTGATGACCATAGAGGCCCATTGATGACTATAGAGGCCCATTGATGACCATAGAGGCCCATTGATGACTATAGAGGCCCATTGATGACCATAGAGGCCCATTGATGACTATAGAGGCCCATTGATGACTATAGAGGCCCATTGATGACCATAGAGGCCCATTGATGACCATAGAGGCCCATTGATGACCATAGAGGCCCATTGATGACTATAGAGGCCCATTGATGACTATAGAGGCCCGTTGATGACCATAGAGGACCATTGATGACCATAGAGGACCATTGATGACCATAGTGAGTGAGTGAGAAACTTATACAGCGCAACACATGCAAACTGAATCGCCTCTGGGCGCTGTATCCATTCCATGGGTAAGGAACCCCTTGACCTCAGAAGAGATGGGTCTTGATCTTTCTCCTGAAGGCCAAGTGGTTCTCCTCCAATCGGATGGGGGTTGGTAGTGCATTCCACAGGCGAGGTCCCTGGACTGCAAATCTTCAATCTCCTTTGGACTTGTATCTGGCTTTGGGTATCTGGAGGAGGTTTTGATTGGTGGATCGCAGAATGCGATTGGGGTTATGGGCTTTTATTTTTTCGCATAGATATTGGGGGGCGTTGCCTTGAATACACTTATGTATTAGGCAGAGTGCCTTGAAAGTGATTCTGTCTTTTACTGGCAACCAATGAAGGGATCTCAGCGAAGGGATCTCAGTGAAGGGATCTCAGCGAAGGGCTTTCAGTGAAGGGGTCTCAGTGACGGGATCTCAGTGAAGGGGTCTCAGTGAAGGGATCTCAGTGTTGGGATCTCAGTGACGGGATCTCAGAGAAGGGATCTCAGTGAAGGGATCTCAGTGAAGGGATCTCAGTGAAGGGATCTCAGGGAAGGGATCTCAGTGAAGGGGTCTCAGTGAAGGGATCTCAGTGAAGGGGTCTCAGTGAAGGGATCTCAGTGAAGGGATCTCAGTGAAGGTGAGATTGATTCCCATGTTTTTTCCCAGTCACTAGTCGAGCGGCCGTATTTTGAACGACTTGCAGGCGAGTGATTTGGTATTTGGGGAGTCCTAGATAGAGGGCATTTGCGTAGTCCAGTCTGGAATTGATGATTGTTCCCACCACGACTGCAATGTCCTCTTTCGGGATAAAGGGGGAGGAGTCTGCGTAGTAGGCGCAGCCGATGGTGGGATCCGCTGACTACTGACCCTATTTGTGCCTCCATTGTCATGTGGGTATCGAAGATAACTCCGAGACTTTTGACTTTGGTGCTAGGGGTGATAGTTTTACCCAGAATGGGTGGGGGAGTCCATGTTGACGCGGGGTGATTTTTCCGGTTAGCGTGAAACAGGAGAAGTTCTGCTTTCGAACCATTGAGTTTGAGATAACTGTTTGTCATCCAGTTATCTATTAGGTGTGTGGTGTGAGGGGCGCGCAGTGCGCGGTGCGCTGTGCGCGGTGCGCTGTGCTGTTTGTCATCCAGTTATCTATTAGGTGTGCGGTGTGAGGGACGCGGTGCGAGGGCTGCGGTGCTGTTTGTCATCCAGTTATCTATTAGATGTGCGGTGTGAGGGACGCGGTGCGAGGGCTGCGGTGCTGTTTGTCATCCAGTTATCTATTAGGTGTGCGGTGAGGGGCGCGGTGCTGTTTGTCATCCAGTTATCTATTAGGTGTGCGGTGTGAGGGACGCGGTGTGAGGGCTGCGGTGCTGTTTGTCATCCAGTTATCTATTAGGTGTGCGGTGAGGGGCGCAGTGCGCGGTGTGCTGTTTGTCATCCAGTTATCTATTAGATCGAGGCATTTCTCTAGTCCAAGAGAACGATCCTTTGTGTTGCAGGAAATACAGTTGTGTGTCGTCTGCATAGGAGTGGTAAAGTAACTTCTGGTTACTGATGATTTCAAAGAGAGGGCGGAGATAGATATTAAACAATACGGGCGATAAGGGAGATCCCTGAGGGACTCCGCATGACACCGTACGTTTTTCAGAAGTGAAAGGTTCCAGTTTCACTATTTGTGATCGGTTTTCCAAGAAGGAGGAGAACCAGGGTAAAACACATTCAGCGACTCCGCCTACTTCAGCTAGCCTAGCCAGTAGTTGTCCGTGGTCTACAGCGTCAAAAGCCGCGCTTAAGTCCAGCAGTATCAGGAGACAAGATTCTCCTCCGTCTGCGGCCTCTAGAACGTCATCCCATATTTTAAGCAGCGCCGTTTCTGTTCCGTGACCCGGACGGAAGCCTGATTGAAACGGATCGAGTAATTTATGGGAGTCTAAATGCAGTTGCAGCTGTTGTACAACTACTTTCTCCATTACCTTGGAGAAGACATTTAGAGCTGTTATGGGCCTCCGGTTGTTTGGGGTCGAGGGTAGTTTTTTTTAGAATTGGTTTTATTGTACCTTGTTTTAGCAAGGTGGGCACCATGCCCTCCTTGAATGATTGGTTTATGAGCTGCGTGATAGCTGGTGCCAGTATGTCGGCACTTTCTTTCTGCAGTTTAGTGGGGATGATGTCATTGGGTGCTGTGCTATTACGCAGAGTCCCGATGATATTTTTGGTGGCATCGATGGTGATGGGTTTTAGAGTGAATTTTGGTGGTTGCGGTGGATTTAAGTGGGTAATTAGTTTGGGATTTGGGGAAAGGTTTGTGAAGATTCCATTTTGCTGAATACTTTTGCGGATTTTTTCAATTTTATTAATGAAATAATCCGACAATTCATTGAAAAATTCTTGTGAATCAGAATTGGGGGCCTCTAAACAAGCTGGATTCATAGTCTGAGTGACCAGCTTGAAGAGTTCTCGGGGGCGGTTTAGGGCATTTGCGATGATGTTGGAGAAGTGATTTTTTTTGGCCATAAAGATTTCTTTGTGGTATTTCTTTGTCCTATAGAGGCCCATTGATGACCATAGAGGACCATTGATGACTATAGAGGCCCATTGATGACCATAGAGGACCATTGATGACTATGGAGGCCCATTGATGACCATAGAGGACCATTGATGACTATAGAGGCCCGTTGATGACCATAGAGGCTCATTAATGACCATAGAGGACCATTGATGACTATAGAGGCCCATTGATGACTATAGAGGCCCATTGATGACCATAGAGGCCTATTGATGACCATAGAGTACCATTGGCCATAGAGGACCATTCATGACCATAGAGGACCATTGATGACCATAGAGGCCCATTGATGACCATAGAGGACCATCGATGACCATAGAGGCCCATTGATGACCATAGAGCAGTGTTTCCCAACTCCAGTCCTCAAGGCACACCAACAGGTCATGTTTTCAGGCTTTCCATTATTTTGCACAGGTGATTTGATCAGTTTCACTGCCTTAGTAATTACCACAGCCGTTTCATCTGAGGGAAATCCTGAAAACATGACCTGTTGGTGTGCCTTGAGTACTGGTGTTGGGAAACACTACCATAGAGGCCCATTGATGACTATAGAGGACCATTGATGACCATAAAGGCCCATTGATGACCATAGAGGCCCATTGATGACCATAGAGGCCCATTGATGACTAGGGATGAGCTGAACATACCCGCGTTCGGTTCGCACCAGAACTTTCGAACAGACCGATCGTTCGCGCGAACATTTAGAACCCCATTGAAGTCTATGGGACTCGAATGTTCGAATTCAAAAACGCTCATTTTAAAGCCCAATATACAAGTTATTGTTGGAAAACGTCTTTGAGAACCCGGGTCTTGCCCCAGGGAACATGTATCAATGGAAAAAAACGTTGTAAAAACTGTAGTTTTTTGGAGCAGCGATTTTAATGATGCTTAAAGTGAAAAAAAAAATGAAAAATGTCCTTTAAATATGGTACCTGCTGGGTGTCTATAGTAGTGTCACATGTTTAGAACTGTCCCTGCACAACATGAGATTACTCTCAGAAAAAAGTCATTTAATACTGCTTGCGGCTTTAATGTAATGTTTGGTCCCTGCAATATGGATAAAAATCATGGAAAAAATAGCATGAGTTTCCCCGCCCCCCTCCCCCAGGTCATTACAAGACCCAGTGCCGATCCTGACCTCCCTGGGGCCCTAAGCAACATGGCACATTCAAAATGAGGAGCGGGGGGGGGGGGGACGACAGTGACATGTCACATTAAAGAAAGTTAAGAAGCGGGGGGAGGGGGTGTTCTGCTGTCGGAAATGACTCAGCCAGCGAGTTTAGAAGCGGGGTAAGGGGGCGAAAATGACTTCTCACCTCTACCGGGGCCTCTAGTAATTTGGGGGGCCCTTCGCAGCTTTACTGGGCCCTAAGCGGCTTGCATAGTGCGCCTATATCGAGGATCGGCCCTGACAAGACCCTTTGGCCCTATATACTTTGATAATGTAATTGGAGCTCAGCAAAGAGCCACATGCAAAGTATTGCATTAAAAATTATTATCAGGCGCCCCAGGGGCAGAAAAATTGGGCCTTAGGCACTGGTGGCGGAGCACAGAAACAAAAATGTTCTTACTATCTAACAGGAAGATCAGTGAGGAGGAAAAGGACTCAGCATCGGCATCGGCAGTCTCCAAGGGATCTGTCATTTCCAAAAAAATTCCTCAGTTACATCAGCATCAGGTGATTGGTACAGTTGTATTCAAAATGATTCACCCCCCCCCCCTGAAATTGATTGTTTTGCCCATGTGACATTGGTTTTGATCATTCTGCTTACAATGAAATCAAAGAGGCACGTCGTGTAGGTCAGACAAATATAACATTTATAATGAAATAACCACAAATGTCTTTTCTGTGCTCACATCATTATCAATTTTATCCAACCCCCAAGTGACATCCAATCTTAGTACTTAGTACAACATCCTTTTCCAGTTAGAACAGCTTTTACACGTGAAGCATAGCTTGACACAAGTGTCTTGCAGCGATCTACGGGTATCTTCGCCCATTCGGGCAAAAGCCTCCAGCTCAGTCACATTCTTAGGCTTGCGCACTGCGACTGCTTTCTTTAAGTCCCACCAGAGGTTCTCAATCGGATTTAAGTCTGGTGACTGCGATGGCCACTCCAAAATGTTCCAGCCTTTAATCTGCAACCATGCTCTAGTGGACTTGGAGGTATGCTTGGGATCATGGTCCTGAGGAAAGGTCCAACGTCTCCCAAGCCTCAGGTTTGTGACGGACTGCATCACATTGTCATCCACTATCTCCTGGTACTGAAGAGAATTCATGGTACCTTGCACACGCTGAAGCTTCCCTGTACCTGCAGAAGCAAAACAGCCCCAAAGCATGATTGACCCCCCGCCATGCTTCACAGTAGGCAAGGTGTTCTTTTCATCATAGGCCTTGTTCTTCCTCCTCCAAACATAGCGTTGATCCATGGGCCCAAACACTTCTAATTTTGTTTCATCAGTCCACAGAACACAATCCCAAAACTTCTGTGGTTTGTCCACATGATTTTTGGCATACTGCAGTCGACTCTTCTTATTCTTTGGAGACAGCAAGGGGGTGCGCCTGGGAGTTCTGGCATGGAGGCCTTCATTACGCAGTGTGCGCCGTATTGTCTGAGCAGAAACTTCAGTACCCACATCTGACAAATATTTTCTCAGTTCCTCAGCAGTCACACGGGGACTTTTCTCCACTCTACGCTTCAGGTAGCGCTCAGCAGTCACACGGGGACTTTTCTCCAGTCTACGCTTCAGGTAGCGCACAGCAGTCACACGGGGACTTTTCTCCACTCTACGCTTCAGGTAGCGCTCAGCAGTCACACGGGGACTTTTCTCCACTCTACGCTTCAGGTAGCGCACAGCAGTCACACGGGGACTTTTCTCCACTCTACGCTTCAGGTAGCGCTCAGCAGTCACACGGGGACTTTTCTCCACTCTACGCTTCAGGTAGCGCACAGCAGTCACACGGGGACTTTTCTCCACTCTACGCTTCAGGTAGCGCACAGCAGTCACACGGGGACTTTTCTCCACTCTGCTCTTCAGGTAGCGCTCAGCAGTCACACGGGGACTTTTCTCCACTCTACGCTTCAGGTAGCGCTCAGCAGTCACACGGGGACTTTTCTCCACTCTACGCTTCAGGTAGCGCACAGCAGTCACACAGGGACTTTTCTCCACTCTACGCTTCAGGTAGCGCTCAGCAGGCGAAGTCAGCATCTTCTTTCTGCCACGACCAGGTAGCGTTTCAACAGTGCCCTTTGCCTTGAATTTGCGAATGATGCTTCCTATGGTGTCTCTTGGTATGTTTAACATCTTTGCAATCTTCTTATAGCCATTGCCCTTCCTGTGAAGAGTAATCACCTCTTCTCTTGTCTTCCCCGACCATTCTCCTGACTTCACCGTGTTTGTAACCACACCAGTAAATGTCTAGAAGGAGCTGAGTATCACAGTCATTTTAAAGCTGCCTGATTGGTGCTTATTAGGCTTTATTGCTGCTCCCTGACATCCACAGGTGTTTTCAATACCTGATTGAAAACACTTCAATGAACCTCTGTTCTTCAGAGTGGTAGTCTTTAAGGGGTTGAATAATTGTGTAAATGAAGAATTCACAAAATAAACATTTACTACTGTATTACAAAACCAATTGATGTCATTTTAGTTGCATATGGTTCTTTAACCACTTGAGATCCGCGCTATAGACAAAATACATCCGCAGCGCGGCTCTCAAGTGCCAAGTGGCCGTTTAAACACGGCCTTTTATGTGCATTACCCGCGCGCGCCACCCAGTGGCGCGCGGCGGGTAAAAACTGTCCCGGCGCATCGCCGAAGACCCGATGCGTGTACCTGGTGGCCGCGATGTCCGCCGGGTACACGCGATCGTCGGTGACACGGCAGGTGACAGCAGGGACGTGGAGCTCTGTGTGTAATGATGGGGTGTAAACACAGAGCTCCACGTGCTGTCAGAGGAGAGGAGACCGATCTGTGTCTCTTGTACATAGAGACACAGCATCGGTCCCCTCCCCCAGTCACCCCCCTCCCCCCACACAGTTAGAACACACCCAGGCTACACAGTTAACCCCTTCCTCACCCCCTAGTGTTAACCCCTTCCCTGCCAGTCACATTTATACAGTAATTTGTGCATTTTTATAGCACTGATCGCTGTATAAATGTGAATGGCGCCAAATTTGTGTCAAAAGTGTCCGATATGTCCGCCGCAATATCCCAGTCCCAATAAAAATCGCAGATCGCCGCCATTACTAGTAAAAAAAAAAATCATAATTCTGTTCCCCATTTTGTAGGCGCTATAACTTTTGCGCAAACCAGTCGCTTATTGCGATTTTTTTATTTTTTTTTACAAAAATACGTCGAAAAATACGTATCGGCCTTAACTGAGAAAAAAAAGAGTTTTTTAAAAAAAAAATTGGGATATTTATTATAGCAACAAGTAAAAAAATATATATATTTTTTTTTAAATTGTCGCTCTTTTTTTGTTTATAGCGCAAAAAATAAAAACCGCAGAGGTGATCAAATACCACCAAAAGAAAGCTCTATTTGTGGGGAAAAAAGGACGCCAATTTTGTTTGGGAGCCACGTCGCACGACCGCGCAATTGTCAGTTAAAGTGACGCAGTGCCGGACGCTGAGATTTCGCCTGGGAACGAAGGGGGTTTATGTGCCCAGTAAGCAAGTGGTTAAGAAGTCCTTGTAGGATTTCATTCTGAATACAATTACAAATGTACACTAAATTCCCTAAAACCCTTTACAGCATTGGGGGGGTTGAATAATTTTGAACACAACTGTAGCTGGTGTTGATCCAAGCCTGATTCATTTTAATGAAGGTCAGTCGATCGACCCAGTCGGTGGAGAGGCGTACCCTGTGATCGGTCACAAAGCCGCCAGCAGCACTGAATGTGCGTTCTGAAAGAACACTGGATGCAGGGCAAGCCAGTAGCTTAATAGCGTACTGTGCAAGCTCTGGCCAGTGATCCATCCTCAAGACCCAGTAAGCCAGAGGATTTTCGGTGGGGAAGGTGGCCAAGTCGGATATTGCCCCTAGGTATTCCTGGACCATGTAAACCAGACGCTGGTGATGGTTGCTGGAACCGGTCATACCTTGGGGCAGCGGACTAAAAAATTGTCTGAACGCATCGGTCAGACGGCCACCTTCTCCACCGCTCCTTCTCTGACTCACCGAAGCCTCAGCAACACGTTGTCCGGGAACAGGATTTGGTAATCCCCCAGAACCTTCTGCAAGGCCTCCCGAAGATGTTTCATCTTCATCTCCCTCTGCGACGGCAAGATAAGCTCCGCAACCTTACTCTTGTAATGTGGATCAAGGAGAGTTGCCAGCCAGTAATGATCCCTCTCCTTGATACCACGAACACGAGGATCCTTACGCAGGCTTTGCAGGATCAGGGAGGCCATGCAGCGTAGGTTTGCTGAGGCATTCGGGGCAGAGTCCTCTGGGTCACTGAGGACGACAGGATCCGCAGCCACCTCATCCCAGCCACGTCAAAGTCCATGGGTTCCTTGGGACTGTAAGTGATCCCTTGAAGACTAATGATGCTGAGTGCTAGGCTCCACCTCCATGCTGCTGATACAATCATCCTCCTCCACCTCGTCCTCTTCCTGTGTGGTAGGCGGCCATGCAGGACCACTGTCTGGATAAAGGGGGCCTTGAGAGGTAAGGAAGTCCTTCTCTTCCGCCCTCTGTTCTGCCTCAAGGGCCCTGTCCATTATTCCACGTAGAGTGTGCTCCAACAGGTGAATAAGAGGGACAGTCTCACTGATGCATGCACTGTCACTGCTCACCATTCTCGTGGCCTCCTCAAATGGTGACAGGACAGTGCATGCATCCCTGATCAAGGCCCACTGGCGTGGGGAAAAAAACCAAGCTCCCCTGACCCAGTTCTGCTGCCATATTGGCACAGGTACTCATTGATGGCCCTCTGCTGTGTGTGCAGCTGCTGCAGCATGGCCAATGTAGAGTTCCATCTGGTGGGCATGTCACAGATTAGGCGGTTCTTGGGCAGGTTGTATTCCCTCTGGAGGTCTGTCAGCCGAGCAGTGGCATTGTATGACCTTCGGAAATGCACACAGACTTTCCTGGCCTGCTTCAGGACATCCTGTAAGCCCGGGTGCCTGCCCAAGAACCGCTGCACCACCAAATTCAGAACATGAGCAAAACAGGGCACATGGGTCAGTTTTCCATGTCGCAGGGCAAAGAGGAGGTTGGTGCCATTATCGCTGACCACCATTCCAGGCTTCAGCTGGCGTGGCGTCAACCACCTCTGAGCCTGCCCCTGCAGAGCTGAAAGAACCTCTTCCCCAGTGTGGCTCCTGTCTCCCAAGCACACCAGCTCTAGCACCGCATGGCATCTCTTGGCCTGCATTCCTGCGTAGCCCCTCGTACGCCTACGGAGCACGGCTGGTTCTGAGCAAACATCACCACAGGAAGAGGCCACAGAGGAAGAAGAAGAGGAGGGGGTGGAGGAGAGAGGTGTGTCACAAGCAGTAGTAGTGTTTTGGAGGCGTGGTGGCGGAACAACCTCCAAAACTACTGTACCTTGCCCTGCGTCCTTCCCAGCTGCCAGCAGAGTCACCCAATGCGCCGTGAAAGAGAGGTAACGTCCCTGTCCATGCCTGCTGGACCATGAGTCAGCGGTAAGATGCACCTTACCACTGACCGCCCTGTCCAGCGAGGCATGGACGTTGCCTTCCACGTGCCGGTAGAGAGCCGGAATCGCCTTCCGTGAGAAAAAGTGGCGTTTGGGTACTTGCCACTGAGGTACTGCACATTCCACAAACTCACGGAAGGAGGCAGAATCTACCAACTGAAAAGGTAGCAGTTGAAGTGCTAGCAATTTCGCTAAGCTAGCATTCAACCACTGGGCATGTGGATGGCTGGGAGAGTACTTCTTTCGGCGCTGCAGCAGCTGGGGCTGCTGCAGCGCCGAAGTAGATTTCCCGCATGTACTACTAGGTTGTGACACACCTATTTCTACACCTTCAGTCCTATCAGTGCAGACTTCAGAGAGGACTGAGGGTCTAGTGAGGTTGGAGCTCTCAGCTGATGAGGGGCAAGGGGAGGTCCGCTTTGGTCTTTGGTGTGGGTCTTTCAGGTACGCTTGCCAACGAACTGCATGGCAGGTCAACATATATCTGGTCAAGCATGTGGTTCCCAAGCGGGTGATGTTTTGGCCACGCGAGATATGCTTGAGACATATGTTGCAAATAGCAATGGTGCGATCTGATGCACATGTCTCAAAAAAGGCCCACACCAAAGAACTTTTGCAGTACCGTTGAGACACAGCAGCGCCCTGCACAGGCGTAGCTCTGCGATGTAATGCAGTTGGTGTGCTGCCCTTAAGTTGGCCCCTGGAGGGCATCCTGTCTCTTTAGAGATGTGCCTGTGCCTCTTCCTCCTCCTCCTCCTCTTCCTCTTCCTCCTCCTCTCTCCTATCAGGCACCCAGGTAGAGTCAGTGACCTCATCATCCCCTTCCTCCTCATCACTGTCGAAAACCTGGCAGTATGCTGCAGCTGGGGGAACATGACTGCCAGATTGCTGTCCCTCTCGGGCACCCGCTCTCTCTGGGCTCACATCAATGCCTTCCTCTATCTGTGTTCCGTCATCGGAGCCTCCAAAACGCTGCGCATCTTCATGCAGCATGTACCCAACACTGTTTTGAAACAGTTCGGGGGACTCCTCAGGAGCACACGGTGGGACTAGGGAAGGATTGTGTGATGCCATTGTGCAGAGGGTAGAGGACGCCTTGGCAGCTGCTTTGCCAGACAAACTAAGCTCAGCCTGGGCGAGAGAGGATGAGGAGGATGAGGACGGCTTGGTCATCCACTCAACTTATTTCTCTGCATGTTGAGGCTCAACACGGCCAGCTCCCGAAAAGAAGGACGAGCGTGTCAGACGGCCACGTCCTGAAGAGGATGCACCGTGTCTGTGGGGGATGACAGAAGCTCAATCCAGCTTGCACTCCATTTTGTATGCATATACTCCATTTTATACAGACATATTTTAGCCACATAAGCAATATAAGTGTGTACGTGTTTTTTGCTGAGTTGTTCTATTTTCTGTTGCAATCAAGGGCCACGTAGAAACTCAGACAGTCAGCTGCCTTTTGTCATGAGTTTCTATGTCTATATTCGGTGATATGCTTACTCGCTTAAAAATCCAAAAATCCCCTAAATGACGATTGTTTTTCTGCAAAACATTTAACCTATAAGAATTGTTATATGTATTTTGAAAACCACAATGTACGCCCTTATTTCCCCTCTTTATAATCAGCAAACGAGCCAAAAATAAACAGAGTTTGGTTTCACAATTATATGTCTCCGTCTATGTTACTTCTCTGAAACGAAACCAACCTCCCAGGCCTGCAGACACAACACGAGCTGATCGCCGGGTAGTCAGGGACTATCTGTGAGACCAGGGTCTCAACACCAACAGAAGTGGGGGCTCGTCCGGGATCTGAAAATCATCCTCCGCGGACACCTACACACTCGGTAAGTAGAAATTTTTTTTCTATGTAACCGATTGTAGTGAGGTGACGGGGGCGCTGATTAAACTCAGATCCAATTGAACCATAATAAGTGTTGATGTATTCCGGGAATACAGTCTGCACATAATAGAGATATTTCAAGGAAATATCTAGTCTCGGGGAGGCTTAGAAGAGTTAGAAAATTAGCTCGTTTTGTGTCTGAAAATCTTTATGCTTTTCTTATCTATCGCATAGAAGTGTAAGATAATCTGTTTGTATGACTCAACGGGTTTGGTTGGTAAGTGGACAAACTCGAGTCATTTACTAAAATGTCCTTTATCTGATGAGAATGCCAGATTGGTCACACTGCATTCGAACCGCCCCGTATTGTCAGCACGGCTGAAATACAACGGTGACCAGTTCACGTTTTGGGAAGACGCACGCGGAGCGATTTGCGTGGCAGTCGAGCACTGTGAACGTTCCATATCTTGATACATAACCCGTGATAAAATACATGACGTGTCCCCTCTGTACCCACTGTTTGAGTTTTGATATAACGCACTGTAATTTAACTTCTGCTAAATTAGTGTTTATAGGCTTACCTAAAAGGAGAAGGGACTTGGGAACCCATGTTGTTAATCCCACCAACCCCAAGTATAGGACTGTAGAATATAATATCAATTTTCACGGGGAGATAGACGATAATTTGATCGGTATAACATATAAGCAGATAAGAAATATCTACCAACACCAGGGATCAGCTTTCTGTAACAAATGAGTTGTCACTGGTGTAACAGGGGAGAACCACGGGTTACATATATAATATCAAATACCGACGGGATATTATTACATTCTGTCGTTCGGGCAATAATTAACTCCCCCAACGAAGTATTAGCACCATCGGTACTAGGAAGAATAGGATCGTGTTCCCAAGTCGTCTGGCACGACGATTTTTATAGCATAGTCGGTAACGTTGGTCACCGATTAAGGTGGACTTACCCCTCCGAAGACCGCCGTTGTTTACAACCATGGGCCACGGAGGTAGTAAACCACCCCCTGTACCAGATCTTGGAGAAACATGTAAAGAATATGTAGCAAGGGTTAGTGGGACTGATTATTTCCTAATCAATCCATGGGTGGATAATATAGCGGGATGGACCGAAGCCATGCATAGTTCCAATCCCTTTCCACGGGAAGGCGCCAATGACCCCTTCCACATGGATATGGTGAAAGGATTATGTCTTTTAGACAAAACAGTGTGGCCATATTATGGTCCCGACCCAGGGTGGGACCAGGAATATATGGAGCAAGGAGGGTTGAGTTGGTTACAATATGCCCCTTACTGGAAGGAAGTTCAACAAAAAAAGGGTAAAAAGAAATTAGTTAAAGTTCTAGACCCAAAGAAGTGCCATGACTTGGAGCGGATGAACACTTTGTCCAAACCAAGCCATATTCAAAAAAATAACACTAAGCAATTTTACACTACACCCCCGCCCTACAGCCATATCTACCCGATACTGGATGAACGTGAGATTGAGTCACTGGCCATAGTGTCCACCCTGCCCGAAATAGAACCAGTCAATGACCCACAAGGAACATATCACATAAGACCAACAGCACCTGACCAACCCACTCAGGGGTCATCTACCCCTGCTCTGCAGAGACAAGGTATACCACGGGTCACTACCTATAGCCCAGCTAGGTCAACGATCCGAATGCCCCGTTCCCCCGCTATCTCAGCTCGGATGTCCCCAACCTTCTCCAATCGTCCCCAGGTCATCCGGGAATTACCGGAGCCTGGGAGTTTGGAAGAAGAAATAGCCTCTCCACCCCATACAAGGACGGGAAAAACCTACAATCCATCTGACCCCAATTCAAACCCCCCTGGGCTCCCAGCCATTGCCGAAGGGAACAATAAACATTTTCCTTTTATGTCAGTGGGGAATTATCTGGTAAAGAAGCCTTTAGAGTTGGAAGATATCGATAGAATAGTGAAGAACTGTCCCAAACCCACAGCGGCCCCATTGGGAACATTGAATTATCTAAAAAAGGCTTGTAAGGGTAGGAATTATACACAGGAAGACATGCGTCTGATAATAGACGGAATCATTGGTCCGAGGTCAGAGTGGGATTGGACAAAGGTACCTTCCATTAATACAATACAGATAAAACAGGAGGAAGTAGACCCACCACCAGCACGACCCCCTCCCCCATCCAATCCTTTAGCCGGACAGTATGCATTAAACACGGAAGCTGGAGTGGCCAAAATGTGGGAGGAATTGGAAGGTGAAATGAAAAGAGTTTTTAAACAAAAATCATCCCTATCCACCGCGCTAGCATGCAAACAAAAGAAAGATGAACCCATCCCCGAATATTGGAAGAGATTCCATGACTGTTGGGTTCAAGAGGCTGGTTTAAAGATACAGGATAATGATCAATTATTCATTTCTACTTTTCTGATTAACACTCTGCCTCACCTCGTCACCCCCATCAAACAAATGGTTTCCTCTTGGCCATCCGATACGGTGACAGACTTCCAGAAGCATCTTTTTGAAAAGGAGGCTGCTGGATGTTTTGAGATAAAGAAACCAACCATCAGTACCCACCATTTTACTGACAAGATTGAAGCCCCACAGTATGGGAGGGGAATGAGCAGAGGTCGAGGTAGAGGTTACCCTAGTCAAAACCGAAATGAGTATGGGAGAGGTAGGAACCAGAGAGATCCACCACAGCCTAGGTATCCCCAGGGTACCTGCTACAATTGCGGAGACCCTAATCACTGGGCCAGGGACTGCCCTAGACCCCGGAAAAACTACCAACCCCAGAACAACAGCATGTCCACTGAACAACAACCACAAGCGACGTTGACAGGGAATAAATTCCCTATCAACTGGTCAAACCAACAGCAACAGCGCTGATGGTGCCCGGAGGCTGATATCCCGACTTTCCCACAAATCACAGAAACTTGGAAGGAACTGCCCCTCGTAGACTTAACGGTAAACCAAAGAAAACTCGCGTTCATCGTCGATTCCGGGGCGACCACGTCCGTTATGGCACCAAGTAATTATTCTGGCCCAAGGGAAAGGTCAACGCCTTCTATGGGAATAAACGGGGTATCAACTCCCACTTTCAAGACTAATCGCTTGAAGGTTACCGATGGTACAGGCAGATTCATCTGCTCCCATGCCTTTAGTATAATACCCGGGTGCCCAGTAAACCTGCTTGGTAGAGATCTCTTTGAAAAACTAAGTTTGAGTATCACAGTGGATAAGAGGGGGGGAGGACTGATTGTAGATTCGCCCTGTTTTTCAGTGGAACCAAATCTGGAGGTTACTCAGAAAAGCGAAGATTTTATTTGTGTAAGTCTACCACTAGACCTACCGAACGAAATCTGGGCAGAAGGGAATCATGACACAGGTTTAATAGACTGTACCCCGTATAAAGCCACCCTTAAACCCCAAGCTATGCCAGTTTACCAAAAACAGTACCCTTTGTCACCAGAGAAAATAGAAGGAATCACTCCCCAGGTAGAAGAATACCTGGAGAAAGGTATACTGGAGTATTGTATCTCATCTTACAACACACCAGTAAACCCAGTAAAAAAGCCCGATGGCCAGTACCGTTTTGTTCAAGACCTAAGGGCTATTAACAACTTAGTTATTCCCATCGCGCCAATAGTCCCAGACATTAGCGCGCTTCTGGCAACCATCCCACATGAAGCCTCCCATTTTTCGGTTATCGATCTGAAGAATGCCTTCTTCAGTATACCTGTTGACAAAGAGACAAGGCCCATTTTTTCTTTTAGCCTTGATGGAAAGCGCCAAATGACTTGGTCAAGATTACCGCAAGGATATGTGGACTCCCCCGTGGTTTTTAGCATTGTACTACAGTCCACACTAAGGCCATGGAACCCCCCCCAAGGTTCGGTAGTGCTGCAATATGTCGATGACCTGATGGTCTGCAGCCAATCAGTGGAAGCCAGCCAGGAAGATAGCAAGTCATTGTTATTGTGGTTGTTAGAATGTGGATACAAGGTGTCGAAACAGAAGTTACAGTGGTGTTTAGAAAAGGTGGAATACTTAGGCTTTGTCTTCTCAAAGGGAGTAAGAAGCTTGAGCAAATCGCGGGTCGATGCCATCGTGGGCCTGGTCACCCCACACACCAAGAAAGACATGTTATCTTTCCTTGGGATGATAAGCTATTGCAGGCAATGGATACGCGATTGCTCCTTCTATGATAATATCTTAAGACAAGCCACGCTAAAAGATTCCCCCGATAATGTTAAATGGTCAGAAGAAATGTGTGAAGCGTTTAAGGCATTGAAATGTTCAATGATGACAAGTCCTGGTCTTGGCCTCCCTGATTATAGTCAAATGTTCCATTTGTATGCTAGGGATAATTGTAAAACCATGGCGGGCGTTCTCGGCCAAGAACACGGTGGGAAGATGCGACCAGTCGCATTTTTTTCTAAGGTCATGCCTCTACAAGTCCAGGGTTTTCCTTCGTGCCTCCGAGCACTGGCTACTTGCGCTATGGTTGTCGAAATGGCTACTGTTTTCACACTGGGTCACCCTACCACCCTACACACAACACATGATGTGTTATCTATTCTGAAAGGGATACACACACAACATATGTCTGCCCAGAGACAGAGTGGATATGAGATTATATTGCTGAGCAACCCCCAACTAAAAGTCCAGTACAATTCCACCACGGCAGGACCAGCAATGATCTTAAATGGATTGCTGGGACTGAAGTCCCATGATGACACTATAGCGGAAGAACACAGTTGTTTAGAATCTATAGAAGTCATGACATCTCCCAGATTAGACATGCAAAAGGCCCCTCTGGAAAGAGGGGATGTAATCTTTGTAGATGGTTCTTGCTCCCGCCCAAATGACAACACTTATCATGCGGGTTATGCAGTAGTAAAATTACCTGATGTTGTCATCGAGGCGGAACCAATCAACCACCAGTCAGCACAAGCAGCCGAGTTAATAGCCTTAACAAGAGCTTGCACTCTATATGCCAACCAACCTGTGACTATATATACTGATTCCAGGTACGCTCATGGTGTTGTCTTTGACCATGGAGTATTATGGTCCATCAGAGGATATATAGGAGCCGACGGTAAGCGCATTTCACATGCCCAATTGATAAAACAATTGCTAGATGCCATAAAACTCCCATCAGAATTAGCCATCATCCATTGTAGAGCACACACTCAAGGCTCAGATGACATATCAAAAGGAAACGCCCTTGCTGATATCACAGCCAAGTCAGCGGCTAAGACAGTTATTTCAACTTTCCTGACCATGCCAACCTTGGTACCTCTCCTCCCAGATGAAACACAGCTGCTAACTGATTTGCAAGCTTCCGCTACCCCAGAGGAACTTGCTGATTGGTGTTTTCCGGTGTTACAAAAGAGTCCTAAAACTGGACTCATTTGCAAAGAGGGGAGACCATGCATCCCACAACATAGTGCCCCAATCTACATAGCACATGTTCACGGAATAGGACACATAGGTTGGAAAGCCACTTTACAACAACTTAAAACAATGTTTTACATTACCAAAGTTGAACCTATGGTAAAAAGTTTTGTTCAGAGATGCATAACCTGCATTAGGAACAACCCCAACAACCCACACAAGGTCAAACACGAGCACCTACCCTATCCAACAACGCCATTTACACATCTACAAATTGACTTTACACATCTCCCAGTAAAGGGGGGCACACAGCCAGTTTGTGTAATTATAGATGTTTTCAGTAGATGGCCAGAGGCATTCCCTACAAGAAGAGAAGATGCTAAAACAGTGGTAGGAATCCTGACAAGAGAGATAGTCCCCAGATGGGGAATACCTATACAAATAAACTCAGACCAAGGCCCCGCCTTCACATCTAAAATTTGTAGAGAACTGGCCAAGACATTACAGGTGGAATGGAAATTCCACATTCCCTACCACCCCCAAAGCTCTGGGATTGTGGAACGGATGAATAGGACGATTAAAGACAAGGTGAGGAAAGCAACAGGTGGAACCTTTTCCAATTGGAAAAGGTACCTCCCAGCCATCATGGCTGAAATAAGAATGACCCCCAACAAAGCCCTAGGGTATTCCCCCTTCGAAATTTTGTTTGGTAGACCTTTCCCCACCCCATGGTCTAGGAAAACTTTTATGACCATGGATAACCTTGATAACCTGAGAGATGAATATGTAAGGAAGCTGATCGAAACCTTGGTCCGCACCGAGGAAGATGTTACTCGCAAATGTCCTTTTTCTTCACAGGAAAACACACACCCCTTTAGGGAGGGGGACGAAGTAGTGGTCAAGCTACATCCAAAAGGGAAAAGACCGCAAGACTTCACCTACGGACCTCCCACCATCATTGTTGCAGTGACCAGAACAGCAGTCCTAACAGAGAACAGCCCCACCTGGATCCACGCAACCCGAGTAAAGCTGGTAAAGAAAGGTCCAACCACAGAAGCGAGCCCAGAAGCAAGTCCAGAAGCAAGTCCGGATTTAGAGACAAGAGAGGTACTAACGGAGGCAAGTTGCCTTGGCCTTGAAGAGGAAGATCCAGAAGCAAGAGAGGCACTAACGAGGGCAAGCTGATTTGCTCTGGCCTTGAACAGGATAATCAATAAAAGGGGGTTCCGGAGGCAGACAGCCTTGGCCCTGTAGAAAAATGACAATCTTAATTTCACCGGACTCTGGAAAACTTTGGTTACTCATAGGACTTACCTCATTATCAGTTTTCACCATAGTATGGGTTACCACCAACTGTATTTATAGCCCAGAAGATTTAGGGGGATTGCGAGGTATTTGTGGTAAAAATTACAGCGAAGAAATGCAAATGCCCCGAGGTAAGAGGAGTATCCCTTCCAGTAACCTTAGTTCCCAACAAATAACCATCGCACAAGTTAGAGATCAGATCACCACCAATGTTACACATACCAGGCACAAGAGAGGTACACAACTATATAACGAAGGGAGTAAGACAGATAGTCTCACAGACAATATGTTATTGTTAAAGTTTAAGTATGCCTATGCCCGAAAAACTGGATATGAAAAGTGTTGGATTTGTAGTAAACTACACCCTAGTACTGCTAGGATCCCTCTAATGGCGATGCCCCTAAATTTTTATCCCCTTTTAAACGGCACGCCTCCCATTATCCTTACCAACGTCACAAGGATGCTTCCAAATAATACCCTTACGTTTCCAATTATTGGTAGAAGCCACTCCCCAGACTGGTGTTTCAGGTTGGGGAACTCCACAAAAAGGGCTGAAGTTTGCCAACATACTAAAATTAATTTTTCAATGACTTCAATTGAGGACCCTGTATTTCACACTTCAGATCCTACCATGAACACCACCTTAATGGATTTCCTTAGCTCAAGCTCCACCTCCCCAGTAGGTCAGCTGTTGTCAAGTTTCACCTTTTCAAGTCTTTCTGACGAGGTAATGACAATATTCAACAAACGGCCCCTAGCCCTAGGAAACAGTATTTATATTTGTTGTGGGAAAATCTGTCACCCTTGGATCCCCACTAAACCCCAGGGATGGTGTTATCTTGCATCCCTAGTCCCCATTATGGGCGTAGTGGGAGGTGACAAGGGTGAGCATCTCCTTGAAGCTAGTATGCATCCTAGATATCCCCTTAAACATCGCCATAAAAGGGAATTATTTTTCGAGAAGGATATGGCATGGGCCTGGTTTCCTTCTTGGACCGGTTGGGGAATAGACATAATGAAAAGGCTAAACAATTACTCTAAAATTCTTGATGAAATCCTAGATAAAAATTCGGAGGACATCACCAATTTAAATGAAGAGATGAGAGCAATTAAGAAACAACTTGAGCTCCATGACCTAGCCATCGAAAGCATGAGTGCTGCCCTTACTGGGTTATGTGAGGTTACAGAGGATTACGAGTGTTGCACATGGATACACAACACATCTGTTGAAATACCCGATTATTATGATATTATTGCACAACACCGGAAGGAGGTAGATAGCCTGCAACAAGAAGCCAGGGATATTGCTAAAACATGGAGTCCTTTTGGTAAAGGGAGTTTTGGGCTTGGAGGGATATTCTCATGGTTGAAAGACATTGCTATGACTATTATAATAATTTTGCTTTTTCTATTATTTCTATATGCATGTTTTAAGCTCATAATGTGTATTATTGCCAGGGCTTCCAAATCCCCCACCCACGACACTTCCATGGTGTCAAATCAAGTTCCAGATTATGACACCCTGAAACCACACGCACCCGGGGATTACTCAACATACATTAAAATGCATAAACTAAAGAAAAAGAACCTCATCATTTAGGGATGGATGTGACTTGGTCCCTTTCCTCCAGCAGGGATGCAAAGGGTTAATCCGCCACCCACATTAGATATACCAGGGAGATGTATATCCCCTGATGACATTCCTAAATGATCATGAGTTCCAACATGAGAAAATTAATTAAGGATTTAATTATATTTTAAGAGGGGGTTGTGGGGGATGACAGAAGCTCAATCCAGCTTGCACTCCATTTTGTATGCATATACTCCATTTTATACAGACATATTTTAGCCACATAAGCAATATAAGTGTGTACGTGTTTTTTGCTGAGTTGTTCTATTTTCTGTTGCAATCAAGGGCCACGTAGAAACTCAGACAGTCAGCTGCCTTTTGTCATGAGTTTCTATGTCTATATTCGGTGATATGCTTACTCGCTTAAAAATCCAAAAATCCCCTAAATGACGATTGTTTTTCTGCAAAACATTTAACCTATAAGAATTGTTATATGTATTTTGAAAACCACAATGTACGCCCTTATTTCCCCTCTTTATAATCAGCAAACGAGCCAAAAATAAACAGAGTTTGGTTTCACAATTATATGTCTCCGTCTATGTTACTTCTCTGAAACGAAACCAACCTCCCAGGCCTGCAGACACAACACGAGCTGATCGCCGGGTAGTCAGGGACTATCTGTGAGACCAGGGTCTCAACACCAACAGTGTCCACCACCAGCGTTGCCTCTAGATGCAGAGCCTGCTTGCCCTCATGACTCTCTGCCTCTCTTTGTTGTCCTTCCAGAAATTTTAA
The DNA here is from genome assembly GCF_905171775.1 of Rana temporaria. NCBI lineage: Eukaryota > Metazoa > Chordata > Amphibia > Anura > Ranidae > Rana > Rana temporaria. Next base: position 428,510,037 of record NC_053493.1, on the reverse strand, counting down.
TGGCCTGCACAGGACAAAATCAGAAATAAACGGCACACGTGCAGTAAGAGCGACTGCGTTTATGTGCAATTAAATAACACGTGCACTAACAGCAACTGCGTTTATGTGCAAATAAATAGCACACGTGCAGTAACAGCTAATGCGTTTATGTGCAATTAAATAACACGTGCACTAACAGCAACTGCGTTTATGTGCAAATAAATAGCACACGTGCAGTAACAGCTAATGCGTTTATGTGCAATTAAATAGCCCACGTGCAGTAACAGCAACTGCGTTTATGGGCAAAAAAACAGCACACGTGCAGTAAGAGCAAATGCGTTTATGTGCAATTAAATAGCCCACGTGCAGTAACAGCAACTGCGTTTATGTGCAATTAAATAGTCCACGTGCAGTAACAACAACTGTGTTTATGTGCAATTAAATAGCCCACGTGCAGTAACAGCTAATGCGTTTATGTACAATTAAATAGCAAACGTGCAGTAAGAGCGACTGCGTTTATGGGCAAAAAACAGCACACGTGCAGTAAGAGCGACTGCGTTTATGGGCAAAAAACAGCACACGTGCAGTAAGAGCGACTGCGTTTATGGGCAAAAAAACAGCACACGTGCAGTAAGAGCAAATGCGTTTATGTGCAATTAAATAGCCCACGTGCAGTAACAGCAACTGCGTTTATGTGCAATTAAATAGCACACATGCAGTAAGAGCGACTGTGTTTATGGGCAAAAAAACAGCAAACGTGCAGTAAGAGCGACTGCGTTTATGGGCAAAAAAACAGCACATGTGCAGTAAGAGCAAATGCGTTTATGTGCAATTAAATAGCCCATGTGCAGTAACAGCTAATGTGTTTATGGGCAATTAAATAGCACACGTCCACTAACACTGAGTACTATGTTTAGGTGTAAACTAAACACTATGCAGGCAATACAACACGTTAGAGCACTGCATCTAGCACAATCTACGGCCTAACAATAGGAATAGATGATCTAGCTAAACTATACAGTGTATAAATATATGTACAACGCTAGGATGTACATATATCCTCTACACACTGCAAATTTAACTAAACTGACTAGCCTGCCTGCTCTATCTATCTATCTATCTATCTGGTAGAAAAGACACTTAGCCAGATTCAGAAAGACTTACGCCGGCGTATCTACAGATACGCAGCGTAAGTGTAAATGTGCGCCGTCGTATCTCTGCGCTGTACCCACAGAACAAGATACGCCTGAAAATAGGCTTTCTCCGACCGACGTAACTTTCCTACGCCGGCGTATCGTGGGCGCATATTTACGCTCGACACATCTGACGCTCCCATTGATTTCCTATTCAAATATGCAAATGAGGGAGATACGCCGATTCACGCATGTAAGTGCGCCCGACGCAGGCTACGCCCGGTGCGAGTAAGTCGTATGTCAGGCCTAAAGTTATTCCATCAAAAAGCTGGAATATCTTTGCACCAGACGTGCACAGGTCAGCTGGAGAGCAGCTACAGCAGCACCGTTACGGACGAGCTGAGCAACCACACTTGCAGGACAACACATCTGTGTGCCAACATGCCAGGGGCAGGCGTGGTCATAGCACTACTACTGTGTCCCCAGGCACATAGGAGGGCACGGGAGAGGATATACCGAACGTGCATGAACGTCTTTGGCATGGGGAAATCGGAGGTGTATCGCATCTTCAGATTCAGCCCTGATGCCATCCAGGAATTAGCCACACCCCTGCATGATGACATCACCAGCCAGACACACCCCTCACATGCAGTGCAGCCACTGGTCAAGGTCCTGGCAACACTGCATTTCCTGGCCAGTGGATCTTTTCAGCGTACAAGTGGAGTCGTGTCTGGGATGTCACAATCCTCCATGAGCAGATGTGTGCACCAGGTTGTCCCCGCAATCCTCAGGCCCCATACTCACGAGCAAACATGTCTGCTGAAACTGGCCCGCAGGCCAGTTTCAGCAGACATGTTTGGTCGTGTGTGGGCGCGAGCGGGCCGAATTCCAGCAAACATTTGCCCGCCGGGCCTTTTCCCAGCAGACAAATATTCCTGGACTTGTTTTAAAACAGTCCGCTGGAATTCTGCCCGCTCGGACATGTACGGTCGTCAGTACAGACCTACCGTACATGTCCAGGCGCCCGCCGTCCCTCGCATGCGTCGAATGACTTCGACGCATGCGTGGAAGCATTTTAAAGGCGGGCCGCCCACGTCGCCGCGTCATTGTCGCGGCGACACCGCGTCATCGACGCGGCGACACCGCGGACACGCCCCGCGTATTGTTTACGCGCGGACTTCTGTACGATGGTGTGTACAACCATCGTACAGAAGCCCTCTGGCAGACATGTATGGTGAAAACGGTCCGACGGACCGCTTTCACCATACATGTTTGGTCGTGAGTACCCGGCCTTAGACGCATGTCCCACCACATCATCAGACCCACCCAGGAGGATCTGCGGCAGAAGGCAATGGCGGATTTCTTCAGAATTGCAGGATTCCCATGCACCGTGGGGGCCATTGATTGCACACATGTGGCACTACGGCCCCCCCATGCCACAGAGCACATATGCCGCAATCGGAAAGCACTGGCATTCCATCAACGTACAGGTGATAGCCGATGCCCAAGGCCTCATATGGCACGTCCGTGCCAAACACCCCGGGTCCAGCCACGACAGCTTCATATACCGTCAGAGCGACATCCCAACAGAATTGGAACAGAACATGTATGGGGACAGCTGGCTGGTTGGTGAGTGACATGGTTGTCAGGTATGACTGTCCCCCCCCCATGATGCAGACATCACGAGGGGCACATGCACGACTACCATCCTTCTGTCTTTTCCCTTCCAGGTGACGCGGCATATGCACTTGGGCCCCCATCTCATGACTCCATTCCGGAACCCCCAAACCACAGGAGAGCAAAACTACAATGCTGCACACGTTCAAAAAGAAGGGAATAAGGGGGATTGGGGAAGTTCGGCCAGCAGAGGGGCCTAAAGGGGTTACTGTAGGCAGCAATGAATGATCAAGAATTACTTTGATACAAAATATATTTTTAATAGTATCAAAAGTATTATATAAAAAAAATACGTACCCGTGCAGTGGTGGAACGCACATTTGGCCTCCTGAAGTCCCGTTTCCGATGCCTGGATAAGTCCGGGGGGACCCTGTTGTATTCCCCAAACTTTGTGTGCCAGATCATCGGGGCATGTTGCATTCTACACAACTTCGCCCTGAGAAAGGGCCTGGAGATTGACCTACGTGATGACCTGACCCCCGAACCACACAATCCCCCCCTAACTGAGGCAGCCGTGTTGGCCTGGACGGCCTCAGTAAGGCTTTGAACCTCGGCCACCAGGTTCACAGTGGTGGCCTGCAGCCCCCCCCACGCAGGTGACCACTGCAGCACTATTGGCATTGCCATCCAGCACTGCATCGTATATTTTGGCAGTGTTATGTGCCACCCGCTGCAGGTGCCCGGCTATCTCCCCCATATGCCGGGTCTGCTGGCCCTGGTCCAGGGCTAATTGGTCCTGGACACTTATAGGTACACCCCTCGTCTTCCTTGTCGCCTTTCTTGGGGCAGAAGACGCTTGCGAGCGGGTGTATGGTGAGCCCCTTGAGGGGGTTCCCCTGCTGGTGGCAGACACAGAGGGGCTTCCCCTGATGGGGGGGAGTTGCGAGAGGGCCCAGGCAGGACACTGGACTCCTCTATAATCAGGCCTATCTGCCCAAGGTCCACCGACTCCTCCACCACCTCCTCGAGAGGAAAGGTGTGGACACTCCGCTCCACCGCTGGATCTTGGGGGTCTTGCTGAGGCTGCTCCGGGAACGATGTGGTGGGACGGCCACTGGCAGCAGATGGGCCAGCTCCCTCCTGCACATCTGTGGATGACACAAAGCAGTGACATGTTGGGGGACCCACACACTTGTCACATGTTCCCTTCCACCCCCTCACATGCTACACACCGGATAGGGGATATAAAACACTTACCTGTCCTCGAGGCATCATCACGGGAATCGAAGCCCTCTCAACGCCCTCCAACTGCTTCCTCTGTATACAACGGGCGACCACCTCCTCCTCCAGGGTCAATACAATAGTGCAGGGTGGTCCACCCCCCCCCCGTGCCACTCTGGTGCCTTCGAATGGTGGACAGCTTCTCCCGCACACGGAGCTTCATGTCGTTCATTTTCTTGTTAATGTCCTTGGCGCTGCGGGTGGCATTGCCAAGGGCAATAACTTGAGTCGCGATCGTCTCCAGGATTTCCTGCCTCCTGGCGTGGCCGGTATCCCGACTCTGGGCACCATAGAGGAAGGTCTCATATCTCTCCATGCCAGCAATCACGATTGCCCTCTCCTGGGGAGTAAAATTCCTCTTCCTCTTGCTGACTGGAGCAGCCATAGTACAGCAAAAGAGCCAAGAAATAAAGAACAGCAAAATTACCTTGCTCAGGGGGGGGAAAAGCAGGATGCAATTTTGCGTCGGACGGGCGCATGTCTGGGCGTATTTATGCGCTCGGCGTAAGCCGGTAGGCCGGCGTAAACCTTGAAGTTCGGCCGGCGTAGTTGTGAGCATATGCACAAGGAAGCGATCATACGTCGACATCACTGCGCATGCTCCGTGAAAGATACGCCGGGCGTAAGCCACTGCTCCACGCTCAGGCCATCATTTGCATAAGGTCACACCCACTTACTCTTACGCCTTCACATTTACGTTACACCGGCGCAACGTGGAGAGCAAGTGCTTTGTGAATCATGTACTTACCTCTCTGACTTATCCCGGCGTAGCGCATATACGTTGCGTTACGCCGGCACAAAGATGCGCCCATCTACCTGAATCTAGTCGCAACACACTACACGCGGCCGTGCAGGCAGCTTTATATAGTATGGGGCGTGTACTAAACCCCCTGAGCCATAATTGGCCAAACCACCCTGGCTTTGGCCAATTATGGTTCTTCGTTTTTTGCGCACTGTGATTGGCCAAGCATGCGGGGTCATGGTGCATACTTTACCAATCATCAGTACGCAATGCCGCAGTGAATTATGGGCCGTTGCGCGTCACTCGAATTTGGCGCGAACTACCCGTTTTGTTAAAAATTTGTCGAACGTACGAACAGACGATGTTCGAGTCAAACACAAAGCTCATCCCTATTGATGACCATAGAAGCCCATTGATGACTATAGATGACCATTGATGACCATAGAGGCCCACTGATGACCATAGAGCCCATTGATGACCATAGAGGCCCATTGATGACCATAGAGGACCATTGATGACCATAGAGCCCATTGATGACCATAGAGGCCCATTGATGACCATAGAGGACCATTGATGACCATAGAAGCCCATTGATGACCATAGAGGCCCATTGATAACTATAGATGACCATTGATGACTAGGGATGAGTGTAACGGCTACCCAGGTAGTGAGAGGGTATCAGCCGTTGGAGACGTCCTTTTCCCTGACAAGTTGTGATATGCAGGTACCGCCGGTATATCCCATCGAACGCCCTTCCAAGAACGAGACGAGGCTACGTTTGAAGGGTCAAACAAGACTGTCTTTAATGGTACATTTCACCTCGCTTATATGTGGTTACAACACTGTACAGGAACAATGACACTCTCCGCCCCCTCCTCCTCACACAGGGGGGGCTTCAATACACATGCTTTGAAATAATGACATTCCCTTGAGCCACTCACTCTCTAGACCCTTTGGCTCCAATCTTACATTTAACATGACTTGATCAGACAATAGAATTCAATTAACCTTTAAAACAATTACACACTCACACATCATCCCCTCAGCATACACCTGACAGGAGGCTGTTACCTACACAAAGGAGAGTCCATTAGCTATGCAAAGGGAATATTAGCATTCAGCAGTGAAAGAGTTCCCTTCTATAATTAACCCTTTTAGCTCAGAATACAATGTGGTAAATCCAATTGTAACAAGCCATTCAGTTCATTGTAGTCCTCACTGCATGATGGTTATCGATGTCCAGGCAGCAGGCATAGGTCCATTACAATGAGCTTCGTGTTTGATACGAACGTATGTTCGACTCGAACATCGGTCGTTCGATCGTTCGTCGAAATTCGAACAAAACGGGTCGTTTGCACCAAATTCGAGTGACGCAAAACGGCCCATAATTCACTGCGGCGTTGAGCGCTGATGATTGGCCAAGCATGCTGTATGTCCGGCATGCTTGGCCAATCACAGCGCGCAAAAAACGAAGAGCCATAATTGGCCAAAGCCTGGGTTGCTTTGGCCAATTATGGCTCAGGGCTTTAGCACACGCCCCTTCCGGGCGGCCTCGTGTAGTGTGTTCCGGCTTGTTACAGAGAGCAGTTCGAGAGACAGAGAGATTATCTTTTTAGATAGATAGATAGAGCAGGGTGGTCAGTTTAGCTTGAAATACAGTGTGTAGAGAATATATCTACATCCCTAGGAGTTGTACATATATTTATACACTGTATAGCTTAGATAGATCTGCTCTTAGTATTTGTCAGGCAGGAGATTGTGCATAGCTGCAGTGCTCTAACGTCTTGTATTGCCTGCCTGTGTGCTGTGTAGTTTACACCTAAACGTACTGGGTGCTACTGCACGTGTCCTGTTTATTTGCAACTAAGCGCATTTTGTACGTAAGTAAGCGCCATTACTGCAAGTGCAATTTTGCTCTTTAATCGCACGTAAGCGCATTTACTGCAAGTGCAATTTTGCTCTTTATTTCCCACGTAAGCGCATTTACTGCAAGTGCAATTTTGCTCTTTGATTGAAAGTAAGCGCCATTACTGCAAATGCAATTTTGCTCTTTAATCGCACGTAAGTGCATTTACAGCAAGTGCAATTTTGCTCTTTGATTGGAAGTAAGCGCATTTACAGCAAGTGCAATTTTGCTCTTTGATTGGAAGTAAGCGCATTTACTGCAAGTGCAATTTTGCTCTTTAATCGCACATAAGCGCATTTAATGCAAGTGCAATTTTGCTCTTTAATCGCACATAAGCGCATTTACTGCAAGTGCAATTTTGCTCTTTAATCGCACGTAAGCGCATTTACTGCAAGTGCAAGTTTTCTCCTTAAAGCGGGGGTTCACCCTAGAATAAAAAAAAAATTGTTTTTTTTTATTCTATCATAAAATTCGGCATCGTAGCGCGAGCTACAGTATGCCGGTCTTACATTTTTTAACCCCGTACCCACTGTTTAATCCGACCTAGACGATTCCGTCTGCCCACGGGGAATGGGCGTTCCAATCCAGACGGAAAGTGATTGACGGCCGGCTCTGGCGCGTCACGCTTCTCCGGAAATAGCCGAAATAGGCTTGGCTCTTCACGGCGCCTGCGCATAGCCTGTGCGCAGGCGCCGTGAAGAGCCGAGACCTACTCTGGCTGTCTTCGGGGAGCGTGACGTGCCAGAGTCGGCCGTCAATCACCCTCCCTCTTGCTAGGAACGCCCATTCCCCGCGGCAGACGGAATCGTCTATGTACGATTAAACAGTGAGTACGGGGTTAAAAAATGTAAGACCGGCATAGTGTAGCTCGCGCTACGATGCCGGATTTTATGCTGAAATGTTGTTCAGCAGGGTGAACCACAGCTTTAACCACTTCCAGACCTTAGGTGTTTTTCATATTTGGTGTTTGCAAGACTAAAACTGTTTTTTCTGCTAGAAAATTACTTTACCCCCAAACATTATATATTTTTTTTCTAACACCCTAGAGAATAAAATAGTGGTCATTGCAATACTTTTTGTCACACCGTGTTTGCGCAGCGGTCTTACAAGCGCACTTTTTTTGGAAAAAAATCACTTTTTTGAATTAAAAAATAAGACAACAATAAATTTGGCCCAATTTTTTTATATATTGTGAAAGATAATGTTACGCCGAGTAAAATGATACCCAACATGTCACGCTTAAAAATTGCGCCCGCTCGTGGCATGGCGTCAAACTTTTACCCTTAAAAATCTCGATAGGCGATGTTTAAAAAATTCTAGAGATTGCATTTTTTGAGCTACAGAGTAGGCCTAGGGTTAGAATTATTGCTCTCGCTCTAACGATCGCGGCGATACCTCACTTGTGTGATTTGAACACTGTTTTCATATGCGGGCGCTACTCGCATATGCGTTCGCTTCTGCGCGCGAGCTCGTCAGGACGGGGCGCTTTAAAAAAAAAAAAATTTTGTTTTCATATTTAGTTTTATTTATTTTATTACTTTTTACACTGAAAAAAATAAAATAAAAAATTGATCACTTTTATTCCTATTACAAGGAATGTAAACATCCCTTGTAATAGAAAAAAGCATGACAGGTCCTCTTAAATATGAGATCTGGGGTCAAAAAGACATCAGATCTCATATTTGGGCTTAAATGCAAAAAAAAAAAAAAAAATTTGGAAATGTCATTTTTTCAAATGACAAAAAAAAAAATTGTCTCTTTAAGAGGCTGGGCGGGACTGGCGTTTTGACGTCACTTCCGCCCAGCAGAGCTATGGGGACGGGCGAAGGAGATTTTTCCTTCAGTCTCGTCCCCGCTCAGCTGCTGAACAGTCGCGATCTCCTCCGCCGCTACCGACGGCTCCGGTAAGCGGCGGAGGGCACGGGAGAGCGGCGGGAGGGGGGGGGCCCCTCTCCCGCCACCGATAACGGCGATCTCGCCGCGGAGACCGCCGTTATCGTTTACCAGACCGCGCACACTAAAGATTGATACCTCGGTTGTGGCAGCAGCTGGAAGTGGTTAATCGCACGTAAGCGCATTTACTGTAAGTGCAAGTTTGCTCTTTAATCGCACGTAAGCGCGTTTACTGTAAGTGCAATTTTGCTCTTTAATCGCACGTAAGCGCATTTACTGTAAGTGCAATTTTGCTCTTTAATCGCACGTTTTTCGCAATCGCATTTACTGTAAGTGCACGTGTGTTGTTTATTTACTCCTGAACGCATTAAAATGTTTGGAAGGACAAAGAGAGGCAGAGAGTCACGAGGGCAAGCAGGCTCTGCATCTAGAGGCAACGCTGGTGATGGATGTGGTGCATCCTCTTCAGCACGTGGCCGTGGCCGCTCGTCCTTCTTTTCGGGAGCTGGCCGTGTTGAGCCTCAACATGCAGAGAAATTAGTTGAGTGGATGACCAAGCCGTCCTCATCCTCCTCATCCTCTCTCACACAGACTGATCTTAGTTTGTCTGGCAAAGCAGCTGCCAAGGCGTCCTCTACCCTCTGCACAATGGGATCACACAATCCTTCCCTAGTCCCACCGTGTCCTCCTGAGGAGTCCCCCGAACTGTTTCAACACAGTGTTGGGTACATGCTGCATGAAGATGCGCAGCGTTTTGAAGACTCCGATGATGGAACACAGATAGAGGAAGGCATTGATGTGAGCCCAGGGAGAGGGGGTGGCAGAGAGGGACAACAATCTGGGAGTGATGTTCCCCCAGCTGGAGCATACTGCCAGGTTTTCGACAGTGATGAGGAGAGATGGGATGATGAGGTCACTGACTCTACCTGGGTGCCTGATAGGAGGAGGACGAGGCACAGGCACATCTCCAAAGAGGCAGGATGCCCTCCAGGGGTCAGGTTAAGGGCACACCAACTGCTTTACATCGCACATCTACGCTTGTGCATGGCGCTGCTGTGTCTGAACGGTACAGCAAAAGTTCTTTGGTGTGGGCCTTTTTTGAAACCTGTCCATCAGATCGTACCTTTGCTATTTGCAACATATGTCTCAAGCGTATCTCGCGTGGCCAAAACAACACCCGCTTGGGCACCACATGTTTGTCCAGACATATGTCGAGCTGCCATGCAGCTCATTGGCAAGCATACCAGAAAGACCCACACCAAAGACCAAAGCGGACCTCCCCTTGCCCTTCTGTGACCTCCAACCCCACTAGACCCCCAGTCCTCTCTGAAGCCTGCACTGAAGGTGTAGAAATAGGTGTGTCACAACCTAGTAGTACATGCGGGCAATCTACTGATAGTACCAGACAAATTTCCCTGCCCCAGCTGCTGCAGCACCGAAAGAAGTACGCTCCCAGCCATCCACATGCCCAGCGGTTGAATGCTAGCTTAGCGAAATTGCTAGCACTTCAACTGCTACCTTTTCAGTTGGTAGATTCTGCCCCCATTCGTGAGTTTGTGGAATGTGCAGTACCTCAGTGGCAAGTACCCAAACGCCACTTTTTCTCACGGAAGGCGATTCCGGCTCTCTACCAACATGTGGAAGGCAATGTCCATGCCTCGCTGGACAGGGCGGTCAGTGGTAAGGTGCATCTTACCGCTGACTCATGGTCCAGCAGGCATGGACAGGGACGTTACCTGTCTTTTACAGCCCATTGGGTGACTCTGCTGGCAGCTGGGAAGAACGCAGGGCAAGGTACAGTAGTTTTGGAGGTTGTTCCGCCACCACGCCTCCAAAACACTACTACTGCTTGTGACACACCTCTCTCCTCCACCCCCTCCTCTTCTTTTCCTCTGTGGCCTCTTCCTGTGGTGATGTTTCCTCAGAACCAGCCGTGCTCCGTAGGCGTACGAGGGGCTACGCAGGAATGCAGCCCAAGAGATGCCATGCGGTGCTAGAGCTGGTGTGCTTGGGAGACAGGAGCCACACTGGGGAAGAGGTTCTTTCAGCTCTGCAGGGGCAGGCTCAGAGGTGGTTGACGCCACGCCAGCTGAAGCCTGGAATGGTGGTCAGCGATAATGGCACCAACCTCCTCTCTGCCCTGCGACAGGAAAAACTCACCCATGTGCCCTGTTTTGCTCATGTTCTGAATTTGGTGGTGCAGCGGTTCTTGGGCAGGTACCCGGGCTTACAGGATGTCCTGAAGCAGGCCAGGAAAGTCTGTGTGCATTTCCGAAGGTCATACAATGCCACTGCTCGGCTGACAGACCTCCAGAGGGAATACAACCTGCCCAAGAACCGCCTAATCTGTGACATGCCCACCAGATGGAACTCTACGTTGGCCATGCTGCAGCGGCTGCACACGCAGCAGAGGGCCATCAATGAGTACCTGTGCCAATATGGCAGCAGAACTGGGTCAGGGGAGCTTGGTTTTTTTTCACCACGCCAGTGGGCCTTGATCAGGGATGCATGCACTGTCCTGTCACCATTTGAGGAGGCCACGAGGATGGTGAGCAGTGACAGTGCATGCATCAGTGAGACTGTCCCGCTTATTCACATGTTGGAGCACACCCTACGTGGAATAATGGACAGGGCCCTTGAGGCAGAACAGAGGGAGGAAGAGGAGGACTTCCTTACCTCTCAAGGCCCCCTTTATCCAGACACTGTTCCTGCTTGCCCACCTAGCACACAGCAAGAGGAGGATGAGGAGGAGGAGGATGATTGTATCAGCAGCATGGAGGTGGAGCCTAGCACTCAGCATCAGCAGCAGCAGTCTTCAAGGGATCATTTACAGTCCCAAGGAACACGTGGACTTTTACGTGGCTGGGATGAGGTGGCTGCGGATCCTGTCGTCCTCAGTGACCCAGAGGACTCTGCCCTGAATGCCTCTGCAAACCTACGCTGCATGGCCTCCCTGATCCTGCAAAGCCTGCGTAAGGATCCTCGTGTACGTGCTATCAAGGAGAGGGATCATTACTGGCTGCCAACTCTCCTTGATCCACGTTACAAGAGTAAGGTAGCGGAACTTATGTTGCCATCGCAGAGGGAGCAGAAGATGAAACTTCTGCGGGAGGCCTTGCAGAAGGGTCTGTGCAACGCGTTCCCAGAACCGGGGGGATTACCAAAACCTGGTCCTGGACAACGTGTTGCTGAGGCTTCGGTGAGTCAGAGAAGGAGCGGTGGAGAAGGTGGCTGTCTGACCGATGCGTTCAGACAATTTTTTAGTCCGCAGCCCTAAGGTATGACCGGTTCCAGCAACCATCGCCAGCGTCTGCTTTACATGGTCCGGGAATACCTAGGGGCAAGATCCGACTTGGACACCTTCCCCACGAAAAATCCTCTGGCTTACTGGGTCTTGAGGATGGATCACTGGCCAGAGCTTGCACAGTACGCAATTGAGCTACTGGCTTGCCCTGCATCCAATGTTCTTTCAGAACGCACATTCAGTGCTGCTGGAGGCTTTGTGACCGATCACAGGGTGCGCCTCTCCACCGACTCTGTTGATCGACTGACCTTCATCAAAATGAATCAGGCTTGGATCAACACCAGCTACCAATCACCTGATGCTGATGTTACTGAATAAGAATTTTGTGTTGAAATGTCAGATCCCTTTGAGACTGCTGATGCTGAGTGAGGCCCCGTACACACGGCCGAGGAACTCGACGTGCCAAACACGTCGAGTTCCTCGTCTAGTTCAGGGATGAAGCCGCCGAGGAGCTCGGCGGGCCGCCTTCTCCCATAGAACAACGAGAAAATAGAGAACATGTTCTCTATTTTCTCGACGAGTTCCTCGGCGGCTCCATCGGGCCAAAAGTGTACAGACGACAGAGTTTCTCGGCAGAATCCGGGTTTGACCGAGTTTCTCGGTGAATTCTGCCGAGAAACTCTGTCGTGTGTACGAGGCCTGACTGTCCTGTTATGCTGCTGATGGAATATCCTTCTCCTCCTCACTTTTCTTGCTGATAGCTAGTAAGAAATTTTGTTTTTCTGTGCTCCGCCACCAGTGCCTAAGGCCTGTGTAACAGGGGCGCCTGATAACAATTTTTGATGCAATACTTTGCACGTGGCTCTTTGTTGCGCTCCAATTACAGTATGTTTGAGGGGTGCCCTTTTTTTCTACAATTTTGCTTTCACAAAAAAATAATGGCCCCCCCACCACCCCTAAAATAATCGAGATATTGTTGCCACACAGCTCGTGCGCAAGCAGTATTAAATTACTTTGTTCTTATAATAATTTCATGTTGTGCCGGGACATTTCTAAACACGTGCCACTACAGACACACAGCAGGTGTGATATTTGAAGGAATTTTTCTTTTCTTTTTTTTTTCACTTTAAACATCTTTAAAATCGCTGAAAGACGCTTTCCAACATTAAATTGAATATTGGTCTTTAAAATGAGCGTTTTTGAATTCGAACGTTCGAGTCCCATAGACTTCAATGGGGTTCTAAATGTTCGCGCTAACCCGCGGTCTGTTCAAACGTTCTGGTGCGAACCGAACCCGGGTATGTTCGGCTCATCCCTATTGATGACTATAGAGGCCCATTGATGACCAAAGAGGCCCATTGATGACCATAGAGGACCATTGATGACCATAGAGGCCCATTGGTGACCAAAGAGGCCCATTGATAACCATAGAGGACCATTGATGACCATAGAGGCCCATTGATGACTATAGAGGCCCATTGATGACCATAGAGGCCCATTGATGACTATAGATGATCACTGATGACTATAGAGGCCCATTGATGACCATAGAGGCCCATTGATGACCAAAGAGGCCCATTGATGACCATAGAGGCCCATTGATGACCATAGAGGCCCATTGATGACCATAGAGGACCATTGATGACCATAGAGGCCCATTGGTGACTATAGAGGCCCATTGATGACCAAAGAGGCCTGTTGATGACCATAGAGGACCATTGATAACCATAGAGGACCATTGATGACCATAGAGGCCCATTGATGACTATAGAGGCCCATTGATGACCATAGAGGCACATTGATGACCATATAGGACCATTGATGACCATATAGGCCCATTAATGACCATAGATGCCCATTGATGACTATAGATGACCATAGAGGCCCATTGATGACTATAGAGGCCCATTGATGACTATAGAGGCCCATTGATGACTATAGATGACCATTGATGACCATAGAGGCCCATTGATGACTATAGAGGAACATTGATGACCATAGAGGACCATTGATGACCATAGAGGCCCATTGATGACTAAAAATGACCAATGATGACTATAGAGGCCCATTGATGACCATAGAGGCCCATTGATGACTATAGATGACCATTGATGACCATAGAGGCCCATTGATGACCATAGAGGCCCATTGATGACTGTAGATCATCATTGATGACTATAGAGGCCCATTGATGAGCATAGAGGCCCATTGATGACTGTAGATCATCATTGATGACTATAGAGGCCCATTGATGAGCATATAGGCCCATTAATGACCATAGAGGCCCATTGATGACTATAGATGATCACTGATGACTATAGAGGCCCATTGATGACCATAGAGGCCCATTGATGACTATAGATGACCATTGATGACCATAGAGGCCCATAGAGGCCCATTGATGACTATTGATGACCATAGAGGCCCATTGATGACCATAGAGGCCCATTGATGACTATAGATGACCATTGATGACCATAGATATTTATTGATGACCATAGATGATTATTGATGACCATAGAGGATTATTGATGACCATAGATATTTATTGATGACCATAGATGATTATTGATGACCATAGAGGATTATTGATGACCATAGAGGATTATTGATGACCATAGAGGACTATTGATGACCATAGAGGACTATTGATGATGGATGATCTCAGCTGACGTCCGGCACATGGAGCACCCTCTGTGGTCCGGTGGGATCACGGTTTGTATTTGCACAAGTATTGTTTGGCCAGCCGGCAGTTGCTGTCATTCCACTTTAGGAACTCTGTAAAAGAGAGATTGTCGTTACCACTGACCGCGGTTATCGGGCGCCTTTGCTGCGTATTGGAAGTGATCCAGCCAATGGGATTTCCCTATAACCCCCCCCCCCCCCCTGTATAGAACTCCGGGTCACATGGGAGCCCTCTGGCTGCCCTGTTCTATATAACAATCTTTATTCGTATTTCACAACCCCCTTCAAATGGTGGCCTTCCGTGTGATTGGTGCGTCTGGTTACCACCCTACATCCTTCCTGCAGGATTTATTCCCCAAGTCCTCAGAAGTACGAAAGTCTGGTAATCGGAGCCCCCCAAAAATGGCCCCCCGCCCAGGTGGCCCCCATCATATGCATACTCTCTATACAGGACAGGCCCCCCTCCCAGGTACCCCCCGTCATATACATACTCTCTATACAGGACAATCCTCCCCCCACCCAGGTGCCCCCGTCATATACATACTCTCTATACAGGACATCCCCCCCAGGTGCCCCCCGTCATATACATACTCTCTATACAGGACAGCCCCCCCACCCAGGTGCCCCCCGACATATACATACTCTCTATACAGGACGTGCCCCCCATCATATACATACTCTCTATACAGGACAATCCTCCCCCCACCCAGGTGCCCCCCGTCATATACATACTCTCTATACAGCACATCCCCCCCCAGGTGCCCCCCATCATATACATACTCTCTATACAGGACAATCCCCCCCCAGGTGCCCCCCATTATATACATACTCTCTATACAGGACAATCCCCCCCACCCAGGTTCCCCCGTCATATACATACTCTCTATACAGGACATCCCCCCACCCAGGTGCTCCCGTCATATACATACTCTCTATACAGGACATCCCCCCACCCAGGTGCCCCCCGTCATATACATACTCTCTATACAGGACATCCCCCCACCCAGGTGCCCCCCGTCATATACATACTCTCTATACAGGACAGCTCTCCGCAGTATTCTTCCTTCTTATAACTGTCCGGCTGACCCGGCAACCAGGATCGGTAATTGTACATGGAGCCGTCGTTCCACTTCCAGCGACCGTTCTACAGAGAAACGATGAACATTTAGAGAGATCCGATCAGCGCGCAGGAAGGTCCTGTCCCAGGAACCCTCAACATTCCGGTCACATGGTGATCTGAACCCCCAGAATACGGCTCCTCTGTGGGACTCACCCAGGGGTCTAATTCTAAAATAGACTTTGGTATTCACCCAGAAATGTCTTCCAGAAATACCTCAACCAGAAAAATACCACATTATGGGCACTAGATGGAGCTGCCGATCAGAGGAAATCAACGCACCAAGCAAGATCGAATTCACAAGGGCGGGCTAATGTGTGTGTGACTTCTCTCCTGAAATCGTTTTATTGACCACTCAGTCTCTTCTCACATCCAAATCCTTCCCTACCATTGATGGGTGACCCAATGTTTACTCCCTTCCCCTTTTCCTCCACATTTAGACTTTCTTTGGAGGCTTCTTCCGTGGCACTGCTCTACCAATCCTAGTGCTGTATGCCACATAGTGTTCCTGAATTATCCACCATGGACCTCTCACCATGGACCTCTCACCATGGACCTCTCTCCTTCCACCATGGACCTCTCACCATGGATCTCTCACCATGGACCTCTCACCATAGACCTCTCTCCTTCCACCATGGACCTCTCACCATAGACCTCTCTCCTTCCACCATGGACCTCCTACCACGGACCTATCACCATGGACCTCTCCCCTCTCACCACAGATCTCTCTCCATGGACCTCTCTCCTTCCACCACAGATCTCTCTCCATGGACCTCTCTCCTTCCACCATGGACCTCTCACCATAGACCTCTCTCCTTCCACCATGGACCTCTCACCATAGACCTCTCTCCTTCCACCATGGACCTCTCACCATAGACCTCTCTCCTTCCACCATGGACCTCCTACCATAGACCTCTCTCCTTCCACCATGGACCTCCTACCACGGACCTATCACCATTGACCTCTCTCCTCTCACCACAGATCTCTCTCCATGGACCTCTCTCCTCTCACCACAGATCTCTCTCCATGGACCTCTCTCCTTCCACCACAGATCTCTCTCCATGGACCTCTCTCCTCTCACCACAGATCTCTCTCCATGGACCTCTCTCCTCTCACCACAGATCTCTCTCCATGGACCTCTCTCCTTCCACCACAGATCTCTCTCCATGGACCTCTCTCCTTCCACCACAGATCTCTCTCCATGGACCTCTCTCCTTCCACTACAGATCTCTCTCCATGGACCTCTCTTATTCCACCACAGATCTCTCTCCATGGACCTCTCTTATTCCATCACAGATCTCTCTCCATGGACCTCTCTCCTTCCACCACAGATCTCTCTCCATGGACCTCTCTCCTCTCACCACAGATCTCTCTCCATGGACCTCTCTCCTTCCACCACAGATCTCTCTCCATGGACCTCTCTCCTTCCACCACAGATCTCTCTCCATGGACCTCTCTTATTCCACCACAGATCTCTCTCCATGGACCTCTCTTATTCCACCACAGATCTCTCTCCATGGACCTCTCCTATTCCACCACAGATCTCTCTCCATGGACCTCTCTTATTCCACCACAGATCTCTCTCCATGGACCTCTCTCCTTCCACTACAGATCTCTCTCCATGGACCTCTCTTATTCCACCACAGATCTCTCTCCATAGCCCTCTATTATTCCACCACGGATCTCTCACCATAGACCTCTGTCCACCAACAATAGATCTATCTCCTTCCACCACGGATCTCTCACCTTCGACCTCTATCCTCACAAATCCCTCCATGGACCTCTCTCCTCCCACCATAGATCTCTCACCATGGACCTCTCACTCCAGACCTCTCTCCTCTCATCCCAGGCCTCTCTCCTCTCATCCCAGGCCTCTCTCCATAGACCTCTCTCCTATCATCCCAGGCCTCTCTCCATAGACCCCTCTCATCCCAGGCCTCTCTCCATAGACCTCTCTCCTCTCATCCCAGGCCTCTCTCCATAGACCTGTCTCCTCTCATCCCAGGCCTCTCTCCTCTCATCCCAGGCCTCTCTCCATAGACCCCCCTCATCCCAGGCCTCTCTCCATAGACCTCTCTCCATAGACCCCTCTCATCCCAGGCCTCTCTCCATAGACCTCTCTCCATAGACCCCTCTCATCCCAGGCCTCTCTCCATAGACCCCTCTCATCCCAGGCCTCTCTCCATAGACCCCTCTCCTCTCATCCCAGGCCTCACTCCATAGACCCCTCTCATCCCAGGCCTCTCTCCATAGACCTCTCTCCTCTCATCCCAGGCCTCTCTCCATAGACCTATCTCCTCTCATCCCAGGCCTCTCTCCATAGACCTCTCTCCTCTCATCTCAGGCCTCTCTCCATAGACCTCTCTCCTCTCATCCCAGGCCTCTCTCCATAGACCCCTCTCATCCCAGGCCTCTCTCCATAGACCCCTCTCATCCCAGGCCTCTCTCCATAGACCTCTCTCCTCTCATCCCAGGCCTCTCTCCATAGACCTCTCTCCTCTCATCCCAGGCCTCTCTCCATAGACCTCTCTCCTCTCATCCCAGGCCTCTCTCCATAGACCTCTCATCCCAGGCCTTTCTCCATAGACCCCTCTCATCCCAGGCCTCTCTCCATAGACCTCTCTCCTCTCATCCCAGGCCTCTCTCCATAGACCTCTTTCCTCTCATCCCAGGCCTCTCTCCATAGACCTCTTTCCTCTCACCTGCTCAGGGTCATGAAGTCCGATCCACACTGGCTGGTTCTTCTGGTAGGCAGAGATGTGGGAGGCAACGATATCGGCTTCAGCAGAATCCATAATGGAGGCCAGATGTGCTCCATGTCCATATGACTGGCAGTCAAACTGTGAAGACAGAAGGTGGCACTGGTCAGAGAGGCCTGCTAATCATTATTATGGGGTCCCTCCCCATCTACTTCCACCCCTGAGGAGGGCAAGACCATATAGACAATATGGGGGGGGTGTTAGCCTGACTTTGGTTTTGTTTGTCATTTCCTCAGTCATAAAACTACAAGTTAATCTAAGACTGTACAGAGGTGACAATACTGCTGTGTGATTTCCTGCAGAAAGAACATCGTTGTCACCCTGGGGAAATTCTACTGGAAGGACCAACCAATAATAAAACAGCCTCCTTTTAAAAAGCAATTGTCCCCCAAACATCTGGGGAGCCAATATTTTAGTGTCAGTGTAAAGTACAGTGCACATCTATCTGGGTAATAAACTAAGATGTGACCCCTGGGTGAGGCCTAGCATGTTGTAGACGTGGACCCTGGGGGATGCTGTGCAGAGTGTAGATGTGACCCCTGGTGGATGCTGTGCAGGATGTGGCCCCTGGGGGAAGCTGTGCAGAGTGTAGATGTGGCCGCTGGGGGAAGCTGTGCAGGATGTGGCCCCTGGGGGAAGCTGTGCAGAGTGTAGATGTGACCCCTGGTGGATGCTGTGCAGGATGTGGCCCCTGGGGGAAGCTGTGCAGAGTGTAGATGTGGCCGCTGGGGGAAGCTGTGCAGGATGTGGCCCCTGGGGGAAGCTGTGCAGAGTGTAGATGTGGCCCCTAGGGGAAGCTGTGCAGAGTGTAGATGTGGCCCCTGGGGGAAGCTGTGCAGAGTGTAGATGTGGCCCCTAGGGGAAGCTGTGCAGAGTGTAGATGTGGCCCCTGGGGGAAGCTGTGCAGAGTGTAGATGTGGCCCCTAGGGGAAGCTGTGCAGAGTGTAGATGTGGCCCCTGGGGGAAGCTGTGCAGAGTGTAGATGTGGCCCCTAGGGGAAGCTGTGCAGAGTGTAGATGTGGCCCCTGGGGGAAGCTGTGCAGAGTGTAGATGTGGCCCCTGGGGGAAGCTGTGCAGAGTGTAGATGTGGCCCCTAGGGGAAGCTGTGCAGAGTGTAGATGTGGCCCCTGGGGGAAGCTGTGCAGAGTGTAGATGTGGCCCCTGGGGGAAGCTGTGCAGAGTGTAGATGTGGCCCCTAGGGGAAGCTGTGCAGAGTGTAGATGTGGCCCCTGGGGGAAGCTGTGCAGAGTGTAGATGTGGCCCCTGGGGGAAGCTGTGCAGAGTGTAGATGTGGCCCCTGGGGGAAGCTGTGCAGAGTGTAGATGTGGCCCCTGGGGGAAGCTGTGCAGAGTGTAGATGTGGCCCCTGGGGGATGCTCCTGCCCACCATTCTGTAGGTCTCTGGCACAGCTCACCCCCTTCCACCTGGGACATCCCCGGATTAATACTCGGCTCATACTCAACCCTCTTCCATTTTCCATCACGTGACAGCAATGTGGTGCCAAGGAGGAGGAGCCTAGGGTAGTATTTAGAGTAATAGGAACAAATGGAGCGTTATGAGCAACGCCTTACCTCGGCCTCAGACCAGCTTAGCGGGTATCGGAAAAATCCATAACAGTTCGCCTTGTAAAAGAACCATCCGGGGGGGCAACTACTCCGTGACTTACTACCTAGAGCAAAAGGAAACATGGGTGCAAGACCAATCGTTACTCAGAGTGATAGATGGGGGAGGGAGGGGCAATAAAATACTCTGCGGGGGGCCACTATACTGTAGCTATGTGTGCAGGGGGGGTAATAATGCTCTCTGAGAAGGAAGGATGGTAATACTCGGTGTGTAGGGAAGAAAAAACAATATTGACTAGGCCTCTCTGAGGTGGGTAGTAGTAGATATGGCCTTGTACAAGGAGGGTAATAATTGGGCTACTGAGTAGGAGGGACGTGGTAAGTAAGGTAGTAATCTCTATGTAGGGAAGATAGTAGGAGGGTAGTAATCTCTATGTAGGGAAGATAGTAGGAGGGTAGTAATCTCTATGTAGGGAAGATAGTAGGAGGGACGTGGTAAGTAAGGTAGTAATCTCTATGTAGGGAAGATAGTAGGAGGGACGTGGTAAGTAAGGTAGTAATCTCTATGTAGGGAAGATGGTAGGAGGGACGTGGTAAGTAAGGTAGTAATCTCTATGTAGGGAAGATAGTAGGAGGGACGTGGTAAGGTAGTAATCTCTATGTAGGGAAGATAGTAGGAGGGACGTGGTAAGTAAGGTAGTAATCTCTATGTAGGGAAGATAGTAGGAGGGACGTGGTAAGTAAGGTAGTAATCTCTATGTAGGGAAGATAGTAGGAGGGACGTGGTATGTAAGGTAGTAATCTCTATGTAGGGAAGATAGTAGGAGGGATGTGGTAAGTAAGGTAGTAATCTCTATGAAGGGAAGATAGTAGGAGGGACGTGGTAAGTAAGGTAGTAATCTCTATGTAGGGAAGATAGTAGGAGGGACGTGGTAAGGTAGTAATCTCTATGTAGGGAAGATAGTAGGAGGGACGTGGTAAGTAAGGTAGTAATCTCTATGTAGGGAAGATAGTAGGAGGGACGTGGTAAGTAAGGTAGTAATCTCTATGTAGGGAAGATAGTAGGAGGGACGTGGTAAGTAAGGTAGTAATCTCTATGTAGGGAAGATAGTAGGAGGGACGTGGTAAGTAAGGTAGTAATCTCTATGTAGTGAAGATAGTAGGAGGGACGTGGTAAGGTAGTAATCTCTATGTAGGGAAGATAGTAGGAGGGACGTGGTAAGTAAGGTAGTAATCTCTATGTAGTGAAGATAGTAGGAGGGACGTGGTAAGGTAGTAATCTCTATGTAGGGAAGATAGTAGGAGGGACGTGGTAAGTAAGGTAGTAATCTCTATGTAGGGAAGATAGTAGGTGGGACGTGGTAAGGTAGTAATCTCTATGTAGGGAAGATAGTAGGAGGGACGTGGTAAGTAAGGTAGTAATCTCTATGTAGGGAAGATAGTAGGAGGGACGTGGTAAGTAAGATAGTAATCTCTATGTAGGGAAGATAGTAGGAGGGACGTGGTAAGTAAGGTAGTAATCTCTATGTAGGGAAGATAGTAGGAGGGACGTGGTAAGTAAGGTAGTAATCTCTATGTAGGGAAGATAGTAGGAGGGACGTGGTAAGTAAGGTAGTAATCTCTATGTAGGGAAGATAGTAGGAGGGACGTGGTATGTAAGGTAGTAATCTCTATGTAGGGAAGATAGTAGGAGGGACGTGGTAAGTAAGGTAGTAATCTCTATGTAGGGAAGATAGTAGGAGGGACATGGTATGTAAGGTAGTAATCTCTATGTAGGGAAGATAGTAGGAGGGACGTGGTAAGTAAGGTAGTAATCTCTATGTAGGGAAGATAGTAGGAGGGACGTGGTAAGTAAGGTAGTAATCTCTATGTAGGGAAGATAGTAGGAGGGACATGGTATGTAAGGTAGTAATCTCTATGTAGGGAAGATAGTAGGAGGGACGTGGTAAGTAAGGTAGTAATCTCTATGTAGGGAAGATAGTAGGAGGGACGTGGTAAGTAAGGTAGTAGTCTCTATGTAGGGAAGATAGTAGGAGGGACGTGGTAAGTAAGGTAGTAATCTCTATGTAGGGAAGATGGTAGGAGGGACGTGGTAAGTAAGGTAGTAATCTCTATGTAGGGAAGATAGTAGGAGGGACGTGGTAAGTAAGGTAGTAATCTCTATGTAGGGAAGATAGTAGGAGGGACGTGGTAAGTAAGGTAGTAATCTCTATGTAGGGAAGATAGTAGGAGGGACGTGGTAAGTAAGGTAGTAATCTCTATGTAGGGAAGATAGTAGGAGGGACATGGTATGTAAGGTAGTAATCTCTATGTAGGGAAGATAGTAGGAGGGACGTGGTAAGGTAGTAATCTCTATGTAGGGAAGATAGTAGGAGGGACGTGGTAAGGTAGTAATCTCTATGTAGGGAAGATAGTAGGAGGGACGTGGTAAGTAAGGTAGTAATCTCTATGTAGGGAAGATAGTAGGAGGGACGTGGTAAGTAAGGTAGTAATCTCTATGTAGGGAAGATGGTAGGAGGGACGTGGTAAGTAAGGTAGTAATCTCTATGTAGGGAAGATAGTAGGAGGGACGTGGTATGTAAGGTAGTAATCTCTATGTAGGGAAGATAGTAGGTGGGACGTGGTAAGTAAGGTAGTAATCTCTATGTAGGGAAGATAGTAGGAGGGACGTGGTAAGTAAGGTAGTAATCTCTATGTAGGGAAGATAGTAGGAGGGACGTGGTAAGTAAGGTAGTAATCTCTATGTAGGGAAGATAGTAGGAGGGACGTGGTAAGTAAGGTAGTAATCTCTATGTAGGGAAGATGGTAGGAGGGACGTGGTAAGTAAGGTAGTAATCTCTATGTAGGGAAGATAGTAGGAGGGACGTGGTAAGTAAGGTAGTAATCTCTATGTAGGGAAGATGGTAGGAGGGACGTGGTAAGTAAGGTAGTAATCTCTATGTAGGGAAGATAGTAGGAGGGACATGGTAAGGTAGTAATCTCTATGTAGGGAAGATAGTAGGAGGGACGTGGTAAGTAAGGTAGTAATCTCTATGTAGGGAAGATAGTAGGAGGGACGTGGTAAGGTAGTAATCTCTATGTAGGGAAGATAGTAGGAGGGACGTGGTATGTAAGGTAGTAATCTCTATGTAGGGAAGATAGTAGGAGGGACGTGGTAAGTAAGGTAGTAATCTCTATGTAGGGAAGATAGTAGGAGGGACGTGGTAAGTAAGGTAGTAATCTCTATGTAGGGAAGATAGTAGGAGGGACGTGGTAAGTAAGGTAGTAATCTCTATGTAGGGAAGATGGTAGGAGGGACGTGGTAAGGTAGTAATCTCTATGTAGGGAAGATAGTAGGAGGGATGTGGTAAGTAAGGTAGTAATCTCTATGTAGGGAAGATGGTAGGAGGGACGTGGTAAGGTAGTAATCTCTATGTAGGGAAGATAGTAGGAGGGACGTGGTAAGTAAGGTAGTAATCTCTATGTAGGGAAGATAGTAGGAGGGACGTGGTAAGTAAGGTAGTAATCTCTATGTAGGGAAGATAGTAGGAGGGTAGTAATCTCTATGTAGGGAAGATGGTAGGAGGGACGTGGTAAGGTAGTAATCTCTATGTAGGGAAGATAGTAGGTGGGACGTGGTAAGTAAGGTAGTAATCTCTATGTAGGGAAGATAGTAGGAGGGACGTGGTAAGTAAGGTAGTAATCTCTATGTAGGGAAGATAGTAGAAGGGACGTGGTAAGTAAGGTAGTAATCTCTATGTAGGGAAGATAGTAGGAGGGACGTGGTAAGTAAGGTAGTAATCTCTATGTAGGGAAGATAGTAGGAGGGACGTGGTAAGTAAGGTAGTAATCTCTATGTAGGGAAGATAGTAGGAGGGACGTGGTAAGTAAGGTAGTAATCTCTATGTAGGGAAGATAGTAGGAGGGACGTGGTAAGTAAGGTAGTAATCTCTATGTAGGGAAGATAGTAGGAGGGACGTGGTAAGTAAGGTAGTAATCTCTATGTAGGGAAGATGGTAGGAGGGACGTGGTAAGTAAGGTAGTAATCTCTATGTAGGGAAGATAGTAGGAGGGACGTGGTAAGGTAGTAATCTCTATGTAGGGAAGATAGTAGGAGGGACGTGGTAAGGTAGTAATCTCTATGTAGGGAAGATAGTAGGAGGGACGTGGTAAGGTAGTAATCTCTATGTAGGGAAGATAGTAGGAGGGACGTGGTAAGTAAGATAGTAATCTCTATGTAGGGAAGATAGTAGGTGGGACGTGGTAAGTAAGGTAGTAATCTCTATGTAGGGAAGATAGTAGGAGGGACATGGTAAGGTAGTAATCTCTATGTAGGGAAGATAGTAGGAGGGTAGTAATCTCTATGTAGGGAAGATAGTAGGTGGGACGTGGTAAGTAAGGTAGTAATCTCTATGTAGGGAAGATAGTAGGAGGGACGTGGTAAGTAAGGTAGTAATCTCTATGTAGGGAAGATAGTAGGAGGGACGTGGTAAGTAAAGTAGTAATCTCTATGTAGGGAAGATAGTAGGAGGGACATGGTAAGGTAGTAATCTCTATGTAGGGAAGATAGTAGGAGGGTAGTAATCTCTATGTAGGGAAGATAGTAGGTGGGACGTGGTAAGTAAGGTAGTAATCTCTATGTAGGGAAGATAGTAGGAGGGACGTGGTAAGTAAGGTAGTAATCTCTATGTAGGGAAGATGGTAGGAGGGACGTGGTAAGTAAGGTAGTAATCTCTATGTAGGGAAGATAGTAGGAGGGACGTGGTAAGGTAGTAATCTCTATGTAGGGAAGATAGTAGGAGGGACGTGGTAAGTAAGGTAGTAATCTCTATGTAGGGAAGATAGTAGGTGGGACGTGGTAAGGTAGTAATCTCTATGTAGGGAAGATAGTAGGAGGGACGTGGTAAGTAAGGTAGTAATCTCTATGTAGGGAAGATAGTAGGAGGGACGTGGTAAGTAAGGTAGTAATCTCTATGTAGGGAAGATAGTAGGAGGGTAGTAATCTCTATGTAGGGAAGATAGTAGGAGGGACGTGGTAAGGTAGTAATCTCTATGTAGGGAAGATGGTAGGAGGGACGTGGTAAGTAAGGTAGTAATCTCTATGTAGGGAAGATAGTAGGAGGGTAGTAATCTCTATGTAGGGAAGATGGTAGGAGGTTAGTAATCTCTATGTAGGGAAGATAGTAGGAGGGTAGTAACAAGCAATCTTTGATAGCAGTAGTACTTTATTTACCTTCTGCAACCTGAGTGATGGTCAAAGAGCCCAGAAGCAGAACTACGAGCAACGAAGCCTCCATGTTACCTGCAAAGAATTGTTGGTAAGAATAAACAATGAGAGCGTTTCTTCTACTATGATTAGCTGGGGCAGAGAGGAGAACTCGCAAATGCGAGAGCAATGAGAGTCATCATGTGAGCATGCAAGTCCATGTGTGACGGTGTGAGGAGAGTCGGCGTGTGACGGTGTGAGGAGAGTCGGCGTGTGGAGGTGTGAGGAGAGTCGGCGTGTGACCGTGTGAGGAGAGTCGGAGTGTGACCGTGTGAGGAGAGTCGGCGGGTGGAGGTGTGAGGAGAGTCGGCGTGTGACGGTGTGAGGAGAGTCGGCGTGTGGAGGTGTGAGGAGATTCGGCGTGTGGAGGTGTGAGGAGAGTCGGCGTGTGAAGGTGTGAGGAGAGTCGGCGTGTGACCGTGTGAGGAGAGTCGGCGGGTGGAGGTGTGAGGAGAGTCGGTGTGTGACGGTGTGAGGAGAGTCGGCGTGTGGAGGTGTGAGGAGAGTCGGCGTGTGGAGGTGTGAGGAGAGTCGGTGTGTGGCGGTGTGAAGAGAGTCTCAGTGTGGCGGTGTGAGGAGAGTCGGCATGTGGCGGTGTGAAGAGAGTCGGCGTGTGACGGTGTGAGGAGAGTCGGCGTGTGACGGTGTGAGGAGAGTCGGAGTGTGGAGGTGTGAGGAGAGTCGGAGTGTGGAGGTGTGAGGAGAGTCGGAGTGTGGAGGTGTGAGGAGAGTCGGCGTGTGGAGGTGTGAGGAGAGTCGGAGTGTGGAGGTGTGAAGAGAGTCGGAGTGTGGAGGTGTGAGGAGAGTCGGCGTGTGACGGTGTGAGGAGAGTCGCAGTGTGGCGGTGTGAGGAGAGTCGGCGTGTGGAGGTGTGAGGAGAGTCGGAGTGTGGAGGTGTGAGGAGAGTTGGAGTGTGGAGGTGTGAGGAGAGTCGGCGTGTGGAGGTGTGAGGAGAGTCGGTGTGTGACGGTGTGAGGAGAGTCGGCGTGTGGAAGTGTGAGGAGAGTCGGTGTGTGGCGTTATGAGGAGAGTCGGCGTGTGGTGGTATGAGGAGAGTCGGTGTGTGACGGTGTGAGGAGAGTCGGCGTGTGGCGGTGTGAGGAGAGTCGGCGTGTGGATGTGTGAGGAGAGTCGGAGTGTGGAGGTATGAGGAGAGTCGGCGTGTGGAGGTGTGAGGAGAGTCGGCGTGTGGCGGTGTGAGGAGAGTCGGCGTGTGGCGGTGTGAGGAGAGTCGGCGTGTGGATGTGTGAGGAGAGTCGGAGTGTGGAGGTGTGAGGAGAGTCGGCGTGTGGCGGTGTGAAGAGTTGGTGTGGCGGTGTGAGGAGAGTCGGAGTGTGGAGGTGTGAGGAGAGTCGGAGTGTGGAGGTGTGAGGAGAGTCGGTGTGTGACGGTGTGAGGAGAGTCGGAGTGTGGAGGTGTGAGGAGAGTCGGCGTGTGACGGTGTGAGGAGAGTCGCAGTGTGACGGTGTGAGGAGAGTCAGAGTGTGAAGGTGTGAGGAGAGTCGGCATGTGGAGGTGTGAGGAGAGTCGGAGTGTGGAGGTGTGAGGAGAGTCGGAGTGTGGAGGTGTGAGGAGAGTCGGAGTGTGGAGGTGTGAGGAGAGTCGGAGTGTGGCGGTGTGAGGAGAGTTGGAGTGTGGAGGTGTGAAGAGAGTAGGCGTGTGGTGGTGTGAGGAGAGTCGGCGTGTGGCGGTGTGAGGAGAGTCGGAGTGTGGAGGTGTGAGGAGAGTCGGAGTGTGACGGTGTGAGGAGAGTCGGAGTGTGGCGGTGTGAAGAGAGATGGTGTGTGGTGGTGTGAAGAGAGACGGTGTGTGGCGGTGTGAAGAGAGTCGGTGTGTGACGGTGTGAGGAGAGTCGGCGTGTGACGGTGTGAGGAGAGTCGACGTGTGGAGGTGTGAGGAGAGTCGGAGTGTGGAGGTGTGAGGAGAGTCGGCGTGTGACGGTGTGAGGAGAGTCGGCGTGTGACGGTGTGAGGAGAGTCGGCGTGTGACGGTGTGAGTAGAGTCGGAGTGTGGAGGTGTGAGGAGAGTCGGAGTGTGACGGTGTGAGGAGAGTCAGAGTGTGAAGGTGTGAGGAGAGTCGGCATGTGGAGGTGTGAGGAGAGTCGGCGTGTGGAGGTGTGAGGAGAGTCGGCGTGTGACGGTGTGAGGAGAGTCGGCGTGTGACGGTGTGAGAAGAGTCGGAGTGTGACGGTGTGAGGAGAGTCGGTGTGTGGTGGTGTGAGGAGAGTCGGAGTGTGGAGGTGTGAGGAGAGTCGGAGTGTGGCGGTGTGAGGAGAGTCGGCGTGTGACGGTGTGAGGAGAGTCGGCGTGTGGAGGTGTGAGGAGAGTCGGAGTGTGGCGGTGTGAGGAGAGTCGGAGTGTGGAGGTGTGAGGAGAGTCGGCGTGTGACGGTGTGAGGAGAGTCGGAGTGTGGCGGTGTGAGGAGAGTCGGCGTGTGGAGGTGTGAGGAGAGTCGGCGTGTGGAGGTGTGAGGAGAGTCGGTGTGAGGCGGTGTGAAGAGAGTCGGAGTGTGGAGGTGTGAGGAGAGTCGGCGTGTGGAGGTGTGAGGAGAGTCGGAGTGTGGTGGTGTGAGGAAAGCCGGCGTGTGACGGTGTGAGGAGAGTCGGCGTGTGACGGTGTGAGGAGAGTCGGCGTGTGGCGGTGTGAGGAGAGTCGGCGTGTGGCGGTGTGAGGAGAGTCGGCGGGTGGAGGTGTGAGGAGAGTTGGAGTGTGGAGGTGTGAGGAGAGTCGGCTTGTAAAGGTGTGAAGAGAGTCGGTGTGTAGCGGTGTGAGGAGAGTCAGCGTGTGAAGGTGTGAAGAGAGTCGGAGTGTGGCGGTGTGAGGAGAGTCGGCGTGTGACGGTGTGAGGAGAGTCGGCGTGTGAAGGTGTGAGGAGAGTCGGAGTGTGGCGGTGTGAGGAGAGTCGGAGTGTGGAGGTGTGAGGAGAGTCGGCGTGTGACGGTGTGAGGAGAGTCGCAGTGTGGCGGTGTGAGGAGAGTCGGCGTGTGGAGGTGTGAGGAGAGTCGGCGTGTGGAGGTGTGAGGAGAGTCGGTGTGAGGCGGTGTGAAGAGAGTCGGAGTGTGGAGGTGTGAGGAGAGTCGGCGTGTGGAGGTGTGAGGAGAGTCGGAGTGTGGTGGTGTGAGGAAAGCCGGCGTGTGACGGTGTGAGGAGAGTCGGCGTGTGACGGTGTGAGGAGAGTCGGCGTGTGGAGGTGTGAGGAGAGTCGGCGTGTGGAGGTGTGAGGAGAGTCGGCGTGTGAAGGTGTGAGGAGAGTCGGCGTGTGACCGTGTGAGGAGAGTCGGCGTGTGGAGGTGTGAGGAGAGTCGGTGTGTGACGGTGTGAGGAGAGTCGGCGTGTGGAGGTGTGAGGAGAGTCGGCGTGTGGAGGTGTGAGGAGAGTCGGTGTGTGGCGGTGTGAAGAGAGTCTCAGTGTGGCGGTGTGAGGAGAGTCGGCATGTGGCGGTGTGAAGAGAGTCGGCGTGTGACGGTGTGAGGAGAGTCGGCGTGTGACGGTGTGAGGAGAGTCGGAGTGTGGAGGTGTGAGGAGAGTCGGAGTGTGGAGGTGTGAGGAGAGTCGGAGTGTGGAGGTGTGAGGAGAGTCGGCGTGTGGAGGTGTGAGGAGAGTCGGAGTGTGGAGGTGTGAAGAGAGTCGGAGTGTGGAGGTGTGAGGAGAGTCGGCGTGTGACGGTGTGAGGAGAGTCGCAGTGTGGCGGTGTGAGGAGAGTCGGCGTGTGGAGGTGTGAGGAGAGTCGGAGTGTGGAGGTGTGAGGAGAGTTGGAGTGTGGAGGTGTGAGGAGAGTCGGCGTGTGGAGGTGTGAGGAGAGTCGGTGTGTGACGGTGTGAGGAGAGTCGGCGTGTGGAAGTGTGAGGAGAGTCGGCGTGTGACGGTGTGAGGAGAGTCGGCGTGTGGCGGTGTGAGGAGAGTCGGCGTGTGACGGTGTGAGGAGAGTCAGCGTGTGGAGGTGTGAGGAGAGTCGGAGTGTGGAGGTGTGAGGAGAGTCGGCGTGTGACGGTGTGAAGAGAGTCGGTGTGTGGCGTTATGAGGAGAGTCGGCGTGTGGTGGTGTGAGGAGAGTCGGTGTGTGACGGTGTGAGGAGAGTCGGCGTGTGGCGGTGTGAGGAGAGTCGGCGTGTGGATGTGTGAGGAGAGTCGGAGTGTGGAGGTATGAGGAGAGTCGGCGTGTGGAGGTGTGAGGAGAGTTGGCGTGTGGCGGTGTGAGGAGAGTCGGCGTGTGGCGGTGTGAGGAGAGTCGGCGTGTGGATGTGTGAGGAGAGTCGGAGTGTGGAGGTGTGAGGAGAGTCGGCGTGTGGCGGTGTGAAGAGTTGGTGTGGCGGTGTGAGGAGAGTCGGAGTGTGGAGGTGTGAGGAGAGTCGGAGTGTGGAGGTGTGAGGAGAGTCGGTGTGTGACGGTGTGAGGAGAGTCGGAGTGTGGAGGTGTGAGGAGAGTCGGCGTGTGACGGTGTGAGGAGAGTCGCAGTGTGACGGTGTGAGGAGAGTCAGAGTGTGAAGGTGTGAGGAGAGTCGGCATGTGGAGGTGTGAGGAGAGTCAGAGTGTGGAGGTGTGAGGAGAGTCGGAGTTTGGAGGTGTGAGGAGAGTCGGAGTGTGGAGGTGTGAGGAGAGTCGGAGTGTGGAGGTGTGAGGAGAGTCGGAGTGTGGCGGTGTGAGGAGAGTTGGAGTGTGGAGGTGTGAAGAGAGTAGGCGTGTGGCGGTGTGAGGAGAGTCGGAGTGTGGAGGTGTGAGGAGAGTCGGAGTGTGACGGTGTGAGGAGAGTCGGAGTGTGGCGGTGTGAAGAGAGATGGTGTGTGGTGGTGTGAAGAGAGACGGTGTGTGGCGGTGTGAAGAGAGTCGGTGTGTGACGGTGTGAGGAGAGTCGGCGTGTGACGGTGTGAGGAGAGTCGACGTGTGGAGGTGTGAGGAGAGTCGGCGTGTGGAGGTGTGAGGAGAGTCGGAGTGTGGAGGTGTGAGGAGAGTCGGCGTGTGACGGTGTGAGGAGAGTCGGCGTGTGACGGTGTGAGGAGAGTCGGCGTGTGGAGGTGTGAGGAGAGTCGGAGTGTGGAGGTGTGAGGAGAGTCGGAGTGTGGAGGTGTGAGGAGAGTCGGCGTGTGGAGGTGTGAGGAGAGCCGGCGTGTGGAGGTGTGAGGAGAGTCGGCGTGTGGCGGTATGAGGAGAGTGGGCGTGTGGAGGTGTGAGGAGAGTCGGCGTGTGGAGGTGTGAGGAGAGTCGGAGTGTGGAGGTGTGAGGAGAGTCGGAGTGTGGAGGTGTGAGGAGAGTCGGCGTGTGACGGTGTGAGGAGAGTCGGCGTGTGACGGTGTGAGGAGAGTCGGCGTGTGACGGTGTGAGGAGAGTCGGAGTGTGGAGGTGTGAGGAGAGTCGGAGTGTGACGGTGTGAGGAGAGTCAGAGTGTGAAGGTGTGAGGAGAGTCGGCATGTGGAGGTGTGAGGAGAGTCGGCGTGTGGAGGTGTGAGGAGAGTCGGCGTGTGACGGTGTGAGGAGAGTCGGCGTGTGACGGTGTGAGAAGAGTCGGAGTGTGACGGTGTGAGGAGAGTCGGTGTGTGGTGGTGTGAGGAGAGTCGGAGTGTGGAGGTGTGAGGAGAGTCGGAGTGTGGCGGTGTGAGGAGAGTCGGCGTGTGACGGTGTGAGGAGAGTCGGCGTGTGGAGGTGTGAGGAGAGTCGGAGTGTGGCGGTGTGAGGAGAGTCGGAGTGTGGAGGTGTGAGGAGAGTCGGCGTGTGACGGTGTGAGGAGAGTCGCAGTGTGGCGGTGTGAGGAGAGTCGGCGTGTGGAGGTGTGAGGAGAGTCGGCGTGTGGCGGTGTGAGGAGAGTCGGTGTGAGGCGGTGTGAAGAGAGTCGGAGTGTGGAGGTGTGAGGAGAGTCGGCGTGTGGAGGTGTGAGGAGAGTCGGAGTGTGGTGGTGTGAGGAAAGCCGGCGTGTGACGGTGTGAGGAGAGTCGGCGTGTGACGGTGTGAGGAGAGTCGGCGTGTGGCGGTGTGAGGAGAGTCGGCGTGTGGCGGTGTGAGGAGAGTCGGCGGGTGGAGGTGTGAGGAGAGTTGGAGTGTGGAGGTGTGAGGAGAGTCGGCTTGTAAAGGTGTGAAGAGAGTCGGTGTGTAGCGGTGTGAGGAGAGTCAGCGTGTGAAGGTGTGAAGAGAGTCGGAGTGTGGCGGTGTGAGGAGAGTCGGCGTGTGAAGGTGTGAGGAGAGTCGGCGTGTGAAGGTGTGAGGAGAGTCGGCGTGTGACGGTGTGAGGAGAGTCGGCGTGTGGAGGTGTGAGGAGAGTCGGAGTGTGGCGGTGTGAGGAGAGTCGGAGTGTGGAGGTGTGAGGAGAGTCGGCGTGTGACGGTGTGAGGAGAGTCGCAGTGTGGCGGTGTGAGGAGAGTCGGCGTGTGGAGGTGTGAGGAGAGTCGGCGTGTGGAGGTGTGAGGAGAGTCGGTGTGAGGCGGTGTGAAGAGAGTCGGAGTGTGGAGGTGTGAGGAGAGTCGGCGTGTGGAGGTGTGAGGAGAGTCGGAGTGTGGTGGTGTGAGGAAAGCCGGCGTGTGACGGTGTAAGGAGAGTCGGCGTGTGACGGTGTGAGGAGAGTCGGCGTGTGGCGGTGTGAGGAGAGTCGGCGTGTGGCGGTGTGAGGAGAGTCGGCGGGTGGAGGTGTGAGGAGAGTTGGAGTGTGGAGGTGTGAGGAGAGTCGGCTTGTAAAGGTGTGAAGAGAGTCGGCGTGTAGCGGTGTGAGGAGAGTCAGCGTGTGAAGGTGTGAAGAGAGTCGGAGTGTGGCGGTGTGAGGAGAGCTGGCGTGTGACGGTGTGAGGAGAGTCGGCGTGTGAAGGTGTGAGGAGAGTCGGCGTGTGAAGGTGTGAGGAGAGTCGGCGTGTGAAGGTGTGAGGAGAGTCGGCGTGTGAAGGTGTGAGGAGAGTCGGCGTGTGAAGGTGTGTGAAGAGAGTCGGTGTGTGACGGTGTGAAGAGAGTTGGTGTGGCGGTGTGAAGAGAGTCGGCGTGTGACGGTGTGAGGAGAGTCGGAGTGTGAGGAGAGTCGGAGTGTGACGGTGTGAGGAGAGTCGGCGTGTGACGGTGTGAGGAGAGTCGGAGTGTGGAGGTGTGAGGAGAGTCGGCGTGTGGAGGTGTGAGGAGAGTCGGCGTGTGACGGTGTGAGGAGAGTCGGCGTGTGACGGTGTGAGGAGAGTCGGCGTGTGGAGGTGTGAGGAGAGTCGGCGTGTGGAGGTGTGAGGAGAGTCGGCGTGTGGCGGTGTGAAGAGAGTCGGCGTGTGACGGTGTGAAGAGAGTCGGAGTGTGACGGTGTGAAGAGTTGGTGTGGCGGTGTGAGGAGAGTCGGAGTGTGGAGGTGTGAGGAGAGTCGGCGTGTGGCGGTGTGAGGAGAGTCGGCGTGTGGAGGTGTGAGGAGAGTCGGAGTGTGGAGGTGTGAGGAGAGTCGGAGTGTGGAGGTGTGAAGAGAGACGGTGTGTGACGGTGTGAGGAAAGCCAGAGTGTGGCGGTGTGAAGAGAGTCGGAGTGTGGCGGTGTGAAGAGAGTCGGCGTGTGGTGGTGTGAGGAGAGTCGGTGTGTGGCGGTGTGAAGAGAGTCGGCGTGTGGCGGTATGAGGAGAGTCGGCGTGTGGCGGTACGAGGAGAGTCGGCGTGTGGCGGTATGAGGAGAGTCGGCGTGTGGCGGTGTGAGGAGAGTCGGCCTGTGACGGTGTGAGGAGAGTCGGTGTGTGACGGTGTGAGGAGAGTCGGAGTGTGGAGGTGTGAGGAGAGTCGGCCTGTGACGGTGTGAGGAGAGTCGGAGTGTGGAGGTGTGAGGAGAGTCGGAGTGTGACGGTGTGAGGAGAGTCGGAGTGTGGCGGTGTGAGGAGAGTCGGCGTGTGACGGTGTGAGGAGAGTCGGCGTGTGGCGGTATGAGGAGAGTCGGCGTGTGGAGGTGTGAGGAGAGTCGGCGTGTGGCGGTATGAGGAGAGTCGGAGTGTGACGGTGTGAGGAGAGTCGGAGTGTGGAGGTGTGAGGAGAGTCGGTGTGTGGAGGTGTGAGGAGAGTCGGAGTGTGGCGGTGTGAGGAGAGTCGGTGTGTGGAGGTGTGAGGAGAGTCGGAGTGTGACGGTGTGAGGAGAGTCGGAGTGTGACGGTGTGAGGAGAGTCGGAGTGTGGAGGTGTGAGGAGAGTCGGAGTGTGACGGTGTGAGGAGAGTCGGCGTGTGGCGGTATGAGGAGAGTCGGCGTGTGGCGGTGTGAGGAGAGTCGGAGTGTGACGGTGTGAGGAGAGTCGGAGTGTGGAGGTGTGAGGAGAGTCGGCGTGTGGAGGTGTGAGGAGAGTCGGAGTGTGAAGGTGTGAGGAGAGTCGGCGTGTGACGGTGTGAGGAGAGTCGGAGTGTGAAGGTGTGAGGAGAGTCGGCGTGTGGAGGTGTGAGGAGAGTCGGCGTGTGGCGGTATGAGGAGAGTCGGCGTGTGGCGGTGTGAGGAGAGTCGGCGTGTGACGGTGTGAGGAGAGTCGGAGTGTGACGGTGTGAGAAGAGTTGGTGTGTGGCGGTGTGAGGACAGTCGGCGTGTGAAGGTGTGAGGAGAGTCGGCGTGTGACCGTGTGAGGAGAGTCAGAGTGTGGAGGTGTGAGGAGAGTCGGCGTGTGGCGGTGTGAGGAGAGTCGGCGTGTGGCGGTGTGAGGAGAATCGGCGTGTGGCGGTGTGAGGAGAGTCGGCGTGTGACGGTGTGAGAAGATTCTGTGTGTGGCGGTGTGAGGACAGTCGGCGTGTGAAGGTGTGAGGAGAGTCGGCGTGTGACCGTGTGAGGAGAGTCGGCGTGTGACGGTGTGAGAAGAGTCGGCGTGTGGCGGTGTGAGGAGAGTCGGAGTGTGGAGGTGTGAGGAGAGTCGGAGTGTGGAGGTGTGAGGAGAGTCGGAGTGTGGAGGTGTGAGGAGAGTCGGAGTGTGACGGTGTGAGGAGAGTCGGAGTGTGGAGGTGTGAGGAGAGTCGGCGTGTGGAGGTGTGAAGAGAGTCGGAGTGTGGCGGTGTGAGAAAAGTCGGAGTGTGGAGGTGTGAAGAGAGTCGGAGTGTGACGGTGTGAGGAGAGTCGGCGTGTGACGGTGTGAGGAGAGTCGGCGTGTGGAGGTGTGAGGAGAGTCGGCGTGTGACGGTGTGAGGAGAGTCGGAGTGTGACGGTGTGAGGAGAGTCGGCGTGTGAAGGTGTGAGGAGAGTCGGCGTGTGACGGTGTGAGGAGAGTCGGCGTGTGACGGTGTGAGGAGAGTCGGAGTGTGACGGTGTGAGGAGAGTCGGCGTGTGGAGGTGTGAGGAGAGTCGGAGTGTGGAGGTGTGAGGAGAGTCGGAGTGTGGAGGTGTGAGGAGAGTCGGAGTGTGGAGGTGTGAGGAGAGTCGGAGTGTGACGGTGTGAGGAGAGACGGCGTGTGGCGGTGTGAGGAGAGTCGGAGTGTGGAGGTGTGAGGAGAGTCGGAGTGTGACGGTGTGAGGAGAGTCGGAGTGTGGCGGTGTGAAGAGAGATGGTGTGTGGTGGTGTGAAGAGAGACGGTGTGTGGCGGTGTGAAGAGAGTCGGTGTGTGACGGTGTGAGGAGAGTCGGCGTGTGACGGTGTGAGGAGAGTCGACGTGTGGAGGTGTGAGGAGAGTCGGAGTGTGGAGGTGTGAGGAGAGTCGGCGTGTGGAGGTGTGAGGAGAGTCGGAGTGTGACGGTGTGAGGAGAGACGGCGTGTGACGGTGTGAGGAGAGTCGGCGTGTGGAGGTGTGAGGAGAGTCGGAGTGTGGAGGTGTGAGGAGAGTCGGAGTGTGACGGTGTGAGAAGAGTCGGCGTGTGACGGTATGAGGAGAGTCGGCGTGTGGCGGTGTGAGGAGAGTCGGCGTGTGGAGGTGTGAGGAGAGCCGGCGTGTGGAGGTGTGAGGAGAGTCGGCGTGTGGCGGTATGAGGAGAGTGGGCGTGTGGCGGTGTGAGGAGAGTCGGCGTGTGACGGTATGAGGAGAGTCGGCGTGTGGCGGTGTGAGGAGAGTCGGCGTGTGGCGGTGTGAAGAGAGTCGGCGTGTGGCGGTGTCAAGAGAGTCGGTGTGTGACGGTGTGAGGAGAGTCGGTGTGTGACGGTGTGAGGAGAGTCGGCGTGTGGAGGTGTGAGGAGAGTCGGCGTGTGGCGGTATGAGGAGAGTGGGCGTGTGGCGGTGTGAGGAGAGTCGGCGTGTGGCGGTGTGAGGAGAGTCGGAGTGTGGCGGTGTGAGAAGAGTCGGCGTGTGACGGTGTGAGAAGAGTCTGTGTGTGGCGGTGTGAGGAAAGCCGGAGTGTGGCGGTGTGAGAAGAGTCGGCGTGTGACGGTGTGAGGAAAGCCGGAGTGTGGCGGTGTGAAGAGAGTCGGCGTGTGGCGGTGTGAGGAGAGTCGGAGTGTGGCGGTGTGAGGAGAGTCGGCGTGTGGCGGTGTGAAGAGAGTCGGAGTGTCACCGTGTGAAGAGTTGGTGTGGCGGTGTGAAGAGAGTCGGCGTGTGACGGTGTGAGGAAAGCCGGAGTGTGGCGGTGTGAAGAGAGTCGGAGTGTGGCGGTGTGAAGAGAGTCGGCGTGTGGCGGTATGAGGAGAGTCGGCGTGTGGCGGTACGAGGAGAGTCGGCGTGTGGCGGTGTGAGGAGAGTCGGAGTGTGACGGTGTGAGGAGAGTCGGCGTGTGGAGGTGTGAGGAGAGTCGGAGTGTGGAGGTGTGAGGAGAGTCGGTGTGTGGAGGTGTGAGGAGAGTCGGTGTGTGGCGGTGTGAAGAGAGTCGGCGTGTGGCGGTGTGAGGAGAGTCGGCGTGTGGAGGTGTGAGGAGAGTCGGAGTGTGGAGGTGTGAGGAGAATCGGCGTGTGATGGTGTGAGGAAAGCCGGAGTGTGGCGGTGTGAAGAGAGTCGGAGTGTGGCGGTGTGAAGAGATTCGGCGTGTGGCGGTACGAGGAGAGTCGGCGTGTGGAGGTGTGAGGAGAGTCGGAGTGTGGAGGTGTGAGGAGAGTCGGTGTGTGGAGGTGTGAAGAGAGTCGGCGTGTGACGGTGTGAGGAGAGTCGGCGTGTGGAGGTGTGAGGAGAGTCGGCGTGTGGAGGTGTGAGGAGAGTCGGAGTGTGGAGGTGTGAGGAGAGTCGGAGTGTGGAGGTGTGAGGAGAGTCGGCATGTGGAGGTGTGAGGAGAGTCGGCGTGTGAAGGTGTGAGGAGAGTCGGAGTGTGACGGTGTGAGGAGAGTCGGAGTGTGGAGGTGTGAGGAGAGTCGGTGTGTGGCGGTGTGAGGAGAGTCGGAGTGTGGAGGTGTGAGGAGAGTCGGCGTGTGGAGGTGTGAGGAGAGTCGGTGTGTGGAGGTGTGAGGAGAGTCGGCGTGTGACGGTGTGAGGAGAGTCGGCGTGTGGAGGTGTGAGGAGAGTCGGCGTGTGGAGGTGTGAGGAGAGTCGGTGTGTGGAGGTGTGAGGAGAGTCGGAGTGTGGAGGTGTGAGGAGAGTCGGAGTGTGGAGGTGTGAGGAGAGTCGGAGTGTGGAGGTGTGAGGAGAGTCGGAGTGTGGAGGTGTGAGGAGAGTCGGTGTGTGGAGGTGTGAGGAGAGTCGGAGTGTGGAGGTGTGAGGAGAGTCGGAGTGTGGAGGTGTGAGGAGAGTCGGAGTGTGGAGGTGTGAGGAGAGTCGGAGTGTGGAGGTGTGAGGAGAGTCTGCGTGTGGCGGTGTGAGGAGAGTCGGAGTGTGGCGGTGTGAGGAGAGTCGGTGTGTGGAGGTGTGAGGAGAGTCGGTGTGTGGAGGTGTGAGGAGAGTCGGTGTGTGACGGTGTGAGGAGAGTCGGCGTGTGGAGGTGTGAGGAGAGTCGGTGTGTGACGGTGTGAGGAGAGTCGGAGTGTGGAGGTGTGAGGAGAGTCGGCGTGTGACGGTGTGAGGAGAGTCGGCGTGTGACGGTGTGAGGAGAGTCGGCGTGTGGAGGTGTGAGGAGAGTCGGTGTGTTACGGTGTGAGGAGAGTCGGCGTGTGGAGGTGTGAGGAGAGTCGGCGTGTGGCGGTGTGAGGAGAGTCGGCGTGTGGAGGTGTGAGGAGAGTCGGAGTGTGGAGGTGTGAGGAGAGTCGGCGTGTGGAGGTGTGAGGAGAGTCGGAGTGTGGAGGTGTGAGGAGAGTCGGAGTGTGGAGGTGTGAGGAGAGTCGGCGTGTGGAGGTGTGAGGAGAGTCGGCGTGTGGAGGTGTGAGGAGAGTCGGCATGTGGCGGTGTGAGGAGAGTCGGAGTGAAGCGGTGTGAGGAGAGTCGGTGTGTGACGGTGTGAGGAGAGTTGGTGTGTGGAGGTGTGAGGAGAGTCGGCGTGTGGAGGTGTGAGGAGAGTCGGTGTGTGACGGTGTGAGGAGAGTCGGAGTGTGGAGGTGTGAGGAGAGTCGGAGTGTGGAGGTGTGAGGAGAGTCGGAGTGTGACGGTGTGAGAAGAGTTGGTGTGTGGAGGTGTGAGGAGAGTCGGCGTGTGGAGGTGTGAGGAGAGTCGGTGTGTGACGGTGTGAGGAGAGTCGGAGTGTGGAGGTGTGAGGAGAGTCGGAGTGTGGAGGTGTGAGGAGAGTCGGAGTGTGACGGTGTGAGGAGAGTCGGAGTGTGGCGGTGTGAGGAGAGTCGGAGTGTGGAGGTGTGAAGAGAGTCGGAGTGTGGAGGTGTGAGGAGAGTCGGAGTGTGGAGGTGTGAGGAGAGTCGGAGTGTGACGGTGTGAGGAGAGTCGGAGTGTGGAGGTGTGAGGAGAGTCGGCGTGTGGAGGTGTGAGGAGAGTCGGTGTGTGGAGGTGTGAGGAGAGTCGGAGTGTGACGGTGTGAGGAGAGTCGGCGTGTGGAGGTGTGAGGAGAGTCGGCTTGTAAAGGTGTGAAGAGAGTCGGAGTGTGGAGGTGTGAAGAGAGTCGGAGTGTGGAGGTGTGAAGAGAGTCGGAGTGTGGAGGTGTGAGGAGAGTCGGCGTGTGGAGGTGTGAGGAGAGTCGAAGTGTGGAGGTGTGAAGAGAGTCGGAGTGTGGAGGTGTGAAGAGAGTCGGAGTGTGGAGGTGTGAGGAGAGTCGGCGTGTGGAGGTGTGAGGAGAGTCGGAGTGTGGAGGTGTGAGGAGAGTCGGAGTGTGGAGGTGTGAGGAGAGTCGGAGTGTGGAGGTGTGAAGAGAGTCGGAGTGTGGAGGTGTGAGGAGAGTCGGAGTGTGGAGGTGTGAGGAGAGTCGGAGTGTGACGGTGTGAGGAGAGTCGGAGTGTGGAGGTGTGAGGAGAGTCGGCGTGTGGAGGTGTGAGGAGAGTCGGCGTGTGGCGGTGTGAGGAGAGTCGGCGTGTGGAGGTGTGAGGAGAGTCGGAGTGTGAAGGTGTGAGGAGAGTCGGAGTGTGGAGGTGTGAGGAGAGTCGGAGTGTGGCGGTGTGAGGAGAGTCGGAGTGTGGAGGTGTGAGGAGAGTCGGCGTGTGGAGGTGTGAGGAGAGTCGGAGTGTGGAGGTGTGAGGAGAGTCGGCGTGTGGAGATGTGAGGAGAGTCGGCGTGTGACGGTGTGAGGAGAGTCGGAGTGTGGAGGTGTGAGGAGAGTCGGCGTGTGACGGTGTGAGGAGAGTCGGAGTGTGGAGGTGTGAGGAGAGTCGGTGTGTGGAGGTGTGAAGAGAGTCGGAGTGTGGCGGTGTGAGGAGAGTCGGAGTGTGACGGTGTGAGGAGAGTCGGAGTGTGGAGGTGTGAGGAGAGTCGGTGTGTGGAGGTGTGAAGAGAGTCGGAGTGTGGCGGTGTGAGGAGAGTCGGAGTGTGAAGGTGTGAGGAGAGTCGGAGTGTGGAGGTGTGAGGAGAGTCGGAGTGTGGAGGTGTGAGGAGAGTCGGAGTGTGACGGTGTGAGGAGAGTCGGAGTGTGGCGGTGTGAGGAGAGTCGGAGTGTGGCGGTGTGAGGAGAGTCGGAGTGTGGAGGTGTGAGGAGAGTCGGCGTGTGGAGGTGTGAGGAGAGTCGGAGTGTGGAGGTGTGAGGAGAGTCGGCGTGTGGAGATGTGAGGAGAGTCGGCGTGTGACGGTGTGAGGAGAGTCGGAGTGTGGAGGTGTGAGGAGAGTCGGCGTGTGACGGTGTGAGGAGAGTCGGAGTGTGGAGGTGTGAGGAGAGTCGGTGTGTGGAGGTGTGAAGAGAGTCGGAGTGTGGCGGTGTGAGGAGAGTCGGAGTGTGACGGTGTGAGGAGAGTCGGAGTGTGGAGGTGTGAGGAGAGTCGGTGTGTGGAGGTGTGAAGAGAGTCGGAGTGTGGCGGTGTGAGGAGAGTCGGAGTGTGAAGGTGTGAGGAGAGTCGGAGTGTGGAGGTGTGAGGAGAGTCGGAGTGTGGAGGTGTGAGGAGAGTCGGAGTGTGACGGTGTGAGGAGAGTCGGAGTGTGGCGGTGTGAGGAGAGTCGGCGTGTGGAGGTGTGAGGAGAGTCGGAGTGTGGAGGTGTGAGGAGAGTCGGAGTGTGGAGGTGTGAGGAGAGTCGGCGTGTGACGGTGTGAGGAGAGTCGGAGTGTGACGGTGTGAAGAGTTGGTGTGGCGGTGTGAGGAGAGTCGGCGTGTGGATGTGTGAGGAGAGTCGGAGTGTGGAGGTATGAGGAGAGTCGGAGTGTGGCGGTGTGAGGAGAGTCGGAGTGTGGAGGTGTGAGGAGAGTCGGAGTGTGGAGGTGTGAGGAGAGTCGGCGTGTGGAGGTGTGAGGAGAGTCGGAGTGAAGCGGTGTGAAGAGTGGAGCGGTGTGAGGAGTGAAGTGGTGTGAAGAGTGAAGCGGTGTGAGGATTGAAGCGGTGTGAAGAGTGGAGCGGTGTGAGGAGTGAAGCGGTGTGAAGTGGTGTGAAGAGTGGAGCGGTGTGAGGAGTGAAGCGGTGTGAGGATTGAAGTGGTGTGAAGAGTGAAGCGGTGTATATCGGGGGTAGAGAGATGAATGGTCTTACCCGTCTCTCGGAGATTATGGAGCTCCTGTAGACGGATTGCCGCCTCTATATATGTGGATCGGAATTCCTCTTCTGGTTATAAAGTGATTTCCTTAGAGATAAGGACAGATGAATTCCGTCTCACACCCAACAATACGACCTCCACCCCGATCTACGACCTCCACCCACCTCCTCCACCCCGATCTACGACCTCCACCTGCCGGCTCCTCCTCATCTCACAGCCCAGAACTCTCCCAATATGTTCCGTCATTTGCCTTATAATAAATATTCCAGAATTGCTGTGTAAAGAACGTCCCGCCGGCCGCGCCGCGCCTTATCTATATTATCTAGAAGGCAATTCATGGATTGACCATCCCCCATTGCTCTGCAAACATTCTCTGTTTTCTTAGATGTCATTATTACATTGTAATGGATTTCAGGTGCGATAATTTATCATCCGGAATTTGTCATCTACGCCGCATGACCGCGAGGGATGAACACCCCTCCCCCGGTTCAGGCTCGCGTCCAGAACATGTGAACCTGAACCTCCGACGATGTCCAGAAAAAAATGTATGATATGAGATGTCCGGGATAAGCTGGCCAGCATGAGAAGGCACCTCAGGGGCACGGGAGGAGGACCAGCTTCATCTCTGAGGTTGACACTGGAGGAGGAGGTGATCGCCAGCTGTCTGAAGCGGGAGCAAGTGGAGGGCTTTGACTGAACTGAGGAGAGGTAAGTGTGTTTTATCCCCCATTTGGTGTCTAGCATGTGAAGGGGTGGAAGGGAACATGTGACAAGTGTGTGGGTCCACCAATATGTGAATGTTTTGTGTCATCCACAGATGTGCTGGAGGGAGCTGGGCCGTCGTCTGCCGGTGTCCGACACACGCCATCCCCCGAAGCCCCGTAATATCGGTGGAGGGGAGTGCCCACACCTCTCCTCTCGAGGTTGT
The DNA here is from genome assembly GCF_905171775.1 of Rana temporaria. Lineage (NCBI taxonomy): Eukaryota > Metazoa > Chordata > Amphibia > Anura > Ranidae > Rana > Rana temporaria. The sequence continues at coordinate 428,469,161 of NC_053493.1, read as the reverse complement.
TGTGGAGGAGCCGGTGGATCTCCACCAGGAGGAATGCCTCTATTTTGAGGAGGCTTCCACCTTCCCCGGACCCTCAGACACCTCCCCGCCCATCAGGGAAACCCCCTCCCGTGCTACCCCATCCAGGGAAACCCCCTCCCGTGCTACCCCATCCAGGGGAACCCCCTCCAGGGCTACCCCGTCCGGACGGGCACAAGGGAGAATGCAGAGGGAGCAGGCAAGGCAGACACGCCACATGGGTGATCTAGCCTGTGACCTGCGCTGTGTGGCAGATAGCCTGGCCTCCTCGGCCAAGACCCAGGCTGAATGCACAGTGCCTGACCAAGCAGGCTTAGCATACCAGCTCGATGTCGGACTGCCTGCAGGAGGTGAGCGCTAACTGCGCAGTCATGGTCACATGTCTGGGTGACCAAACCGAGACCCTTGAGGCCATGCGGCAGGGGGTCCCTCACCATCTGGGGACCATGGCTCGATTGTGCAGGCCAGCCTGGAGCGACATACCCTGGCCTTTGGGGAGCTGCAGGCCTCATGGCGGAGGCGAAGAGCCTGGGGGAGGTTATCCAGGCAAACACTGCTGCCATCCAGGCAGAGGGTCGGCAGAACAGGCGACTCCAGCGGCAGACCGCCAGCTGCGGATGCAGGCGGATAATACCTCTTTTCTCAGCCGCATTGCCGTAACGTTGAAGGGCATGCAGGCTACATCTGCCTTCAGACCAGGGGATGAACCTCGTCATGATGCGCCTCCCCCCACCCGAGTCTCCCCCCAGACAATTGAGGATCCATACCCGTGGCACCAGGCCTGGCACACGAGAGGGCAAATGAGTGCTCTTTGTTTTTTTTTGGGTTGGACGTGCGCAGAGGTATGTGCAGTCCTCCTGTAAGGGCATGATCCCTATGTTATTTTTATTTTTTGTCACTGCACACGGTGAGGGGGGCAGAAGTGGTGCCCGGACACCCGTTTGCAGGGTCAGGGTTTGCCCGGTGCTGCTACAGTGTGACTGGTGTGTGTATGTGTGGGTGACATTCCTGCCAGCAAGGCGTGTCACCTTGGGTCGTGAGGGAGAGGTTATCCCCACGACCGTGTGAATGGTGTATGAATGGTCAGCGACACCATTGGGGCCTTGGCGCGGCGTTGCTTCTCCCAAGTCCTGCATGGTGGACTTGGGCTAATCCAATGTGATGAGGATGTGGTGTGTGTGAGCTAGGGACCACAGTGGTGTGCATGCGTGCATTCTCCTTGTGCCATGATGAATGTGTGTGTGTTTAACGTGCAAAGATTCGTTCCACGAGACATCTCCTGAGTGCTCTTCCCTCAGCAGACGGGGTATCCTCGGTTAGGGGGGGACTGTGTGGTTGGGGGGTCAGGTCATCACGTAGGTCAATCTCCAGGACCTTTCTCATGGCGTAGTTGTGCAGAATACAACATGCCCCGATGATCTGGCACACAAAGTTTGGGGAATACATCAGGGTACCCCCGGACTTATCCAGGCATCGGAAACGGGACTTCAGGAGGCCAAATGTGCGTTCCACCACTGCACGGGTACGTATGTGTGCTTCATTGTATCTTCTCTCTCCTGGGGTTTGGGGGTTCCGGAATGGAGTCATCAGGTGGGGTCCCAGGGCATATCCAGAGTCACCTGGAAGGGAAAAGACAGGAGGATGTTAGTCATGCATGTGCCCCTCGTGATGTCTGCATCATGGGGGGGGACAGACATGCCTGACACCCATGTCACTCACCAATAGTGTTGCTCACGAATATTCGTATTGCGAATATTCGGCTCGAATATGGCATATTCGAGTATTCGCGATATATTTCGAATTTTGCGGTGAATATTCGCGATTCCGAATATTCGCATTTTTTCAATTTTATTTTTAAAACAGATCACATCCTATCGACGTCTAAAAGCATTGCTGGTATGATTAGAGACCCTGGGCCGAGTAGCTAAGCTGAGGCGATCCTTTTATGTTGCCGAATATAAAAAAAAAAAGCGAAATTTCGCTAATGCGAATGCGAAAATGATTGCGAATTTTCGATAACTGTGGTAGGAGAACTCTGATTGTCTCTGATGCAAAAGGGGGGGGGGCTTTGTGTATGTGTATGTTATGAATATTTGTATGTTTGATATTATTTTTTTTGTAAGAAGGAAAAAATTGCGCATACCTTAAAAAAAGGGGAGAATACAGCAGCAACTCAAAAATGTTATACAACATAAATGAATACAAGACAGAAAATGGAGTCGCTCTACAAGAATAAAAAATATGTCTAGTGACAAGACATGTGGGCAAATTATAAAATAAGCAAGCGCAAATAACTTGTGAAATACACAGTGAAACAAATATATAAAGAAATATAGTCCCAATAATAGAAAAATAATCTTTCATAAAAATGTCTGATATGTGAAGTGAAAAAAAGTCCAAAGCATGCAGCATGAACGTGTTCAATCTTCAAGGTGTTTGATTGACAAACGGCTGTGACAGATGGATAGAGTAAAGAATCACCACCAATGCAAAACACTTTTTATTTTCTATTGTGAGCCAATCAGAGTGCTCCTTCCGCATTTGCCGAATATTCGCAATTATTTTGTATTGTAAAATATCAAGAATATTCTGAGCCAATCAGAATGCTCCTTCCGCATTTGCCGAATATTCGCAATTATTTTGTATTGTAAAATATCAAGAATATTCTGAGCCAATCAGAGTGCTCCTTCCGCATTTGCCGAATATTCGCAATTATTTTGTATTGTAAAATATCACAAATATTCTGAGCCAATCAGAGTGCTCCTTCCGCATTTGCCGAATATTCGCAATTATTTTCTATTGTAAAATATCAAGAATATTCTGAGCCAATCAGAGTGCTCCTTCCGCATTTGCCGAATATTCGCAATTATTTTGTATTGTAAAATATCACAAATATTCTGAGCCAATCAGAGCGCTCCTTCCGCATTTGCCGAATATTCGCAATTATTTTGTATTGTAAAATATCACAAATATTCTGAGCCAATCAGAGTGCTCCTACCGCAGTTATCGAAAATTCGCAATTATTTTCGCATTCGCAATAGCGAAAATTCGCAATCATTTCATTTCGATAAAATATCACGAATATTCGAATTTAGCGAATATATCTCGAATATTCGACTATATATTCGAGATATATCGCAAAATCGAATATGGCGTATTCTGCTCAACACTACTCACCAACCAGCCAGCTGTCCCCATACACGTTCTGTTGGGATGGGGCTCTGACGGTATATGAAGCTGTTGTGGCTGGCACGGACGTGCCATATGAGGCATTGGGCATCGGCTATCACCTGTACGTTGATGGAATGCCAGTGCTTCCGATTGCGGTATATGTGCTCTGTGTCACGGGGGGCCGTAGTGCCACATGTGTGCAATCAATGGCCCCCACGGTGCGTGGGAATCCTGCAATTCTGTAGAAATCCTGCATTGCCTTCTGCCGCAGGTCCTCCTGGGTGGGTCTGATGAAGTGGTGGGACATGCGTCTGAGGATTGCGGGGGCAACCTGGTGCACACATCTGCTCATGGTGGATTGTGACATCCCAGACACGACTCCACTTGTACGCTGAAAAGATCCAGTGGCGAGGAAATGCAGTGTTGCCAGGACCTTGATCAGTGGCTGCACTGCATGTGAGGGGTGTGTCTGGCTGGTGATGTCATCATGCAGGGGTGTGGCTAATTCCAGGATGGCTTCAGGGCTGAATCTGAAGATGCGATACACCTCCGATTCCCCCATGGCAAAGACGTTCATGCGTGTGCGGAATATCCGCTCCCGTGCCCTCCTATGTGCCTGTGGACGCAGTAGTGCTAGGACCACGGCTGCCCCTGGCATGTTGGCACACAGATGTGTTGTCCTGCAAGTGTGGGTGCTCAGCTCGTCCGTAACGGTGCTGCTGTAGCTGCTCTCCAGCTGACCTGTGCACGTCTGTTGCCGGGTTGCACCTTATTTATGGGGAATAACTTTAGGCCGGACGTACAACTTACACGCACCGTGCGTAGCCTGCGCCGGTGCACGCACGTTCGTGAGTCGCTGTATTTCCCTCATTTGCATATTTGAATAGAAAATCAATGTGAGCTCCACATGCGTCCAGCATAAATATGCGCCCACGCTACGCCGGCGTAGGCAAGTTACGTCGGTCGGATGAAGCCTGTTTTTAGGCGTATCTTAGTTTGTGGGTCCGGCGCACAGATACGACGGCGCATATTTGCACTTACACGGCGTATCTGGAGATTAGTCGGCGTAACTTCTTTGTGAATCCGGGCCAGTATTTTTTACTTTTTGATTTAATAAATATCATAATTAAAAAATAAATAAATACATTTTCCTCAGTTTAGGCCGAAACATTTTCTTCTACATATTTTTGGTAAAAAAATCGCAATAAGCGTTTATTGATCGGTTTGCGCAAACGTTCTAGCGTCTACAAAATAGAGAATAGAATTATGGCATTTTTATTTATGTTTTACTAGTAATGGCGGCGATCTGCGATTTTTATTGTGACTGTGACATTGCGGCGGACATATCAGACACTTTTGACACATTTTTGGGACCATTCACATTTATTCAGCGATCAGTGCTATAAAACTGCACTGATTACTGTGTAAATGTGACTGGCAGGGAAGGGGTTAACACTAGGGGGTGAGGAAGGGGTTAAATGTATTCCCTGGGGGTGATTCTTACTGTGGGGGGAGGAGACTCACAAGGGGAGGAGACTGATCGGTGTTCCTCTGTACTGGGAACACACATCGGTCTCCTCTCCCTGACAGGACCCGGACCATCATTACACACACAGATCCATGGTTCTGCCGTGATTGCGGGCAATCGCGGGTGCCTGGAGGACATCGCGGCCACCGTGCACGCGCACGGGGTCTCAAGCAATGCGGCGGGGGCACGCGCGCACCCCCTAGCGGCCGGGAATGCAAGGACGTCATATGATGTCCACTCTGAAGGAGGGAGTGTTCCCGCCGACGTCATTTTACAATGACTCCGTAGGGAAGTGGCTAAGAGACTGGAGCCCTGGCCGGTACATCAGCGATAGAGGGGTCCTCAAATGTCCCGGGAAAGTGGATCAAGTTTTCTCTGTCACCTCTACAAATCACCGAGGGGACATCGTCACTCTGCCGGATCCACGGTTCTATAAGTAGGCCCCATGCCTGCGTGGTCACCTCTACAAATCACGTGGGGACATTGTCACTCTGCCGGATCCACGGTTCTATAAGTAGGCCCCATGCCTGCGTGGTCACCTCTACAAATCACTGAGGGGACATCGTCACTCTGCCGGATCCACGGTTCTATAAGTAGGCCCCATGCCTGCGTGGTCACCTCTACAAATCACCAAGGGGACATCGTCACTCTGCCGGATCCACGGTTCTATAAGTAGGCCCCATGCCTGCGTGGTCACCTCTACAAATCACGTGGGGACATTGTCACTCTGCCGGATCCACGGTTCTATAAGTAGGCCCCATGCCTGCGTGGTCACCTCTACAAATCACCGAGGGGACATCGTCACTCTGCCGGATCCACGGTTCTATAAGTAGGCCCCATGCCTGCGTGGTCACCTCTACAAATCACCGAGGGGACATCGTCACTCTGCCGGATCCACGGTTCTATAAGTAGGCCCCATGCCTGCGTGGTCACCTCTACAAATCACCGAGGGGACATCGTCCCTCTGCCGGATCCATGGTTCTATAAGTAGGCCCCATGCCTGCGTGGTCACCTCTACAAATCACCAAGGGGACATCGTCCCTCTGCCGGATCCACGGTTCTATAAGTAGGCCCCAGGCCTGCGTGGTCACCTCTACAAATCACCGAAGGGACATTATCACTCTGCCGGATCCACGATTCTATAAGTAGGCCCCATGCCTGCGTGGTCACCTCTACAAATCACTGAGGGGACATTGTCACTCTGCCGGATCCACGATTCTATAAGTAGGCCCCATGCCTGCGTGGTCACCTCTACAAATCACTGAGGGGACATCGTCACTTTGCCGGATCCACGATTCTATAAGTAGGCCCCATGCCTGCGTGGTCACCTCTACAAATCACTGAGGGGACATTGTCACTTTGCCGGATCCACGGTTCTATAAGTAGGCCCCATGCCTGCGTGGTCACCTCTACAAATCACCCAGGGGACATCGTCACTCTGCCGGATCCACGATTCTATAAGTAGGCCCCATGCCTGCGTGGTCACCTCTACAAATCACAGAGGGGACATCGTTACTGTAACGGCTACCCAAGTAGTGTGAGGGTCTCAGCCGTTGGAGACGTCCTTTTCCCTGACAAGTTATGATATGCAGGTACCGCCGGTATATCCCATCGAACGCCCTTCCAAGAAACGAGACGGGCTATGTTTGAAGGGTCAAGCAGACTGACTTTATTTGGCATATTTCACCTGCTTATATCTGCTTACAACTGTTACAAGAACAATGACAGTTTCCGCCCCCCCCCCTTCACCCAGTAGGGGGCTTCAACACAGACCCCCTGAAACAATGACATCTCCTTGAATTAATCACTTGACCAGTCTCTAGACGCTTCGGCACCGCAAACCACTTAACATTTTCTGGCCAGGCACATTCCTTTCTCAATAGAATTCAATTAACCTTTAAAACAATTATCACTCACACATAATCCCCCTCAGCATACACCTCACAGGGGGCTGTTACCTACACAAAAGAGAGTTCATTAGCTATGCGAAGGGAACATTAGCATTCAGCAATGAAAGAGACTTGTCCAGTTAACCCTTTGAGCTCAGAATACAATGTGGTACATCCAATTGTGACAAGCCATGCAGTTCCTTGTAGTCCTCACTGCATGAAGCTTATAACTGTCTCGGCAGCATGCATATGTCCGTTACACTACTCCCCTTTTGTGGAACACTCCGGCAGACCCGGATTGATCCTTTTCGGGTCAACTTGGGGATGTCCGGTCTGCTGTTAGAGTAAAAGTTCCGTTTGCCTGAACAGTCCGTCGGCCTTCCCATTGGCTTGTCAGGTCGGTAGCTGATGGTGACGGTAAATAATAGAATTCAATTCTGGAACAGTCACTTGCTTTGCTCTCTCAATGGCTCCCAAAACCTGTTGCTGATGCTCTTGGGACAGATACGGCACCACCTGGATGCAAATCCCATTTAATCTTTTGACAATTTCCGCCTGTTTGTGCATTTCAATGTTCAAGCCACGGGACATCTCATAATACATGACATAGTGTCGTTGCATCTCTGATTTCTCGCTGGCCAACTTGTCACATTCCCATTTTAGACTGTGATATTGTGCCGGATCTACAGTACATGTCGGGGAAGGTAGTCTTACCCGGTTCTCAGCAGCAAGCGGGTTGATTCCAGCAACGCGGGTGGTCACGGCACAAGCAGCAGCAGGTGTAGGTAAATAAGCCGAAGTCAGAGGGCCAATGTCGTTACCCAGCACAACCTCGGCAGGTAGGTTGTCCATGATACCAACTGTGGTCTTTCCTGACCCGGCTCCCCAGTCTAAGTGCACCTGGGTGGTGGGTACGCGAAATACAGCACCCCCTGCGACCTGGACGGCAACTGTGCGAGTGGACACGTTCTCTGGCTTTACCAGATGCCGTTGGAGACGTCCTTTTCCCTGGCAAGCTGCGATATGCAGGTACCGCCAGTATATCCCATCGAACGCCCTTCCAAGAAACGAGACGGGCTATGTTTGCAGAGTCAAGCAGGACTAACTTTATTTGGCATATTTCACCTGCTTATATCTGCTTACAACTGTTACAAGAACAATGACAGTTTCCGCCCCCCCCCCCTTCACCCAGTAGGGGGCTTCAACACAGACCCCCTGAAACAATGACATCTCCTTGAATTAATCACTTGACCAGTCTCTAGACGCTTCGGCACCGCAAACCACTTAACATTTTCTGGCCAGGCACATTCCTTTCTCAATAGAATTCAATTAACCTTTAAAACAATTATCACTCACACATAATCCCCATCAGCATACACCTCACAGGAGGCTGTTACCTACACAAGAGAGAGTTCATTAGCTATGCGAAGGGAACATTAGCATTCAGCAATGAAAGAGACTTGTCCAATTAACCCTTTGAGCTCAGAATACAATGTGGTACATCCAATTGTGACAAGCCATGCAGTTCCTTGTAGTCCCCCTGCATGAAGCTTATAACTGTCCCGGCAGCATGCATATGTCCGTTACAGTCACTGTGCTGGATCCACGGTTCTATAAGTAGGCCCCATGCCTGTGTGGTCACCTCTACAAATCACTGAGGGGACATTGTCACTCTGCCGGATCTACGGTTCTATAAGTAGGCCCCATGCCTGCGTGGTCACCTCTACAAATCACCAAGGGGACATTGTCACTCTGCCGGATCCACGGTTCTATAAGTAGGCCCCATGCCTGCGTGGTCACCTCTACAAATCACCGAGGGGACATTGTCACTCTGCCGGATCCACGGTTCTATAAGTAGGCCCCATGCCTGCGTGGTCACCTCTACAAATCACTGAGGGGACATTGTCACTCTGCCGGATCTACGGTTCTATAAGTAGGCCCCATGCCTGCGTGGTCACCTCTACAAATCACCAAGGGGACATTGTCACTCTGCCGGATCCACGGTTCTATAAGTAGGCCCCATGCCTGCGTGGTCACCTCTACAAATCACCGAGGGGACATTGTCACTCTGCCGGATCCACGGTTCTATAAGTAGGCCCCATGCCTGCGTGGTCACCTCTACAAATCACCGAGGGGACATTGTCACTCTGCCGGATCCACGGTTCTATAAGTAGGCCCCATGCCTGCGTGGTCACCTCTACAAATCACCGAGGGGACATTGTCACTCTGCCGGATCCACGATTCTATAAGTAGGCCCCATGCCTGCGTGGTCACCTCTACAAATCACCGAGGGGACATTGTCACTCTGCCGGATCCACGATTCTATAAGTAGGCCGCATGCCTGCGTGGTCACCTCTACAAATCACCGAGGGGACATTGTCACTCTGCCGGATCCATGGTTCTATAAGTAGGCCCCATGCCTGCGTGGTCACCTCTACAAATCACCGAGGGGACATTATCACTCTGCCGGATCCACGGTTCTATAAGTAGGCCCCATGCCTGCGTGGTCACCTCTACAAATCACCGAGGGGACATCGTCCCTCTGCCGGATCCATGGTTCTATAAGTAGGCCCCATGCCTGCGTGGTCACCTCTACAAATCACCGAGGGGACATTGTCACTCTGCCGGATCCACGGTTCTATAAGTAGGCCCCATGCCTGCGTGGTCACCTCTACAAATCACCGAGGGGACATTATCACTCTGCCGGATCCACGGTTCTATAAGTAGGCCCCATGCCTGCGTGGTCACCTTTGCTGTTTGCTTTAAAGAAGTTACGGACAAGAACTGTGGCCCCTTTCCAGTTTTTGTTTTCATTCCACCGGATCCACACTTTGTTGTGCAGAACTTCGGGGGTTTGATAGGTTAGTAAGGATGGGGTCTTGCCGGCTTCTGCACAGCACCAGGAGAAAGGAGAAGATACCACTTTTTATATCTCCCTTTTCCTGCTAATTGTTCTGAGTGAGCCATGGACTGCCTTATTCTGGTAGTATGGCACGCTGACCACTAGGGGCGGTATTCTGCGACTTCTACCAGCGCAGCAGAGGTAACTCCTCTTGTACATTGCCATCTTTTCTTCTTTAGCCTTGCAGCAGAGAAAGAATAAAAGAAACACGTAAATATGATTCTTGCCGTTTGCATGTCTCAGCACTTAGGCCCTGTACAGACGAGAGGATATCCGATGGAAACGGTCGGCTGGATTTTTATCCGCCGGAAAACTGTCCGGTAGGCCGTATACACGACGGATCTATCTGCTGGAACTGATCCGCGGATAAATCCCAGCGGACAGATCCGGTCGTGTGTACAGGGCCTTACTGATATCTCCCTGGGAGGAGGGGACAGTGCAGATTCAGATCCCATCTTGGTGACTCTATATAAAGTTGTTTTTTGATGATGCGTCCCTCTGGTAGGAAAGGGGGTTTCACCTTATTGGCGGGAGGTGCAGCTCCAGGTCACCCCTCAGGGACCAATAAATGTAGAATAGTTAACGTATGTCTGTACATATGTGTTGTTGTTGTTTTTTGTGTGTTTTTTCCAATTTTATTCTGCAGGTGGTTTGATCTGAACTTGTGCCGGAGAATGGGGTGGAATAGAGAGTCAGGATTGTGGGAATTTCTACGCATCTCTGGATATAAATGTTTATATAATAATGTTTTAAAAACGTTTGTATTTTCTATTTCTTCTTTCTCCTTTTCTGTTGTTGTGCAGATTCAGGTCAGGTATTCAGGATTGAATGCCCTCTCTTGGGACACTGAGGACAGTGTCTATTCAGGTGGGGGGAGTGCGTAGCGCCTGGTTACCTTACAGTACTGGTGATAGTTACATTTATGTGGAGATCTGAGTGTTAGTTAAACTCTGATCCAGATTGTTAGTAGCAAAATGCGGTCTCTGTCTCAGCTTGGCTGTGCTGTGGGTTATTCTGCAGTATTTGGGTGTTCTTCCAACCCCGGTGCTGCAGGTGGCAGCAGTGGAGTCAAGGTTTGGGTTTCTCTTTCCCAGCTGCCAATCAGGAGGGTTTGTCCTTGCTGTGCATGCTGGGGAGGGGTATTTATGGGGCAGACACCATTGGTTCTGGGTCTTCTTAGTCCAGTGTGGCACCTACCTTTAGGGTGGCCACATCACGGCGCCCCTGCGTTATGGCCTACCTGGCCGGGGCATGTGTGCCACGCGGTGTTCCTGGTTTCGGGACCCGGAGCATCTGAACAGTGACGGGGATCCAGTAAATGACTGAGTCCCCACCTCTGAGGATCCCAAGCTGGGTGCTGTTTGGTGGGGAGTCAGTCTGAGGAGCGCCATTGAGAGGCTGTCGGTTCAAAAGGGCCTGGACAGACCACCGGGATCGAGGTAACGGACACTGAGGGATTGATCACCTGTCAGTCGGTACCGGGGCGACAAGCTGAAGGAGATCCAGAGGTGACCTGTGGCAGAGGTGTCTTCTGAGGCTCATTGGAATGGGTCTGTGGCAGAGACTTTATCCTACAATTGTCCGAGTGATACTCCGGCTGCCAGGTCAGTGGGGGGGGCCTGTCCGGGTCAGTGAGAGGGGCCTGTCCAGGTCAGTGAGAGGGGCCTGTCCGGGTCAGTGAGAGAGGCCTGTCCGGGTCAGTGAGAGGGGCCTGTCCGGGTCAGCGGGAGGGGCCTGTCCGGGTCAGCGGGAGGGTCTGTCCGGGTCAGCAGGAGGGGCCTGTCCGGGTCAGTGAGAGAGGTCTGTCCGGGTCAGTGGGAGGGGCCTGTCCGGGTCAGTGGGAGGGGCCTGTCCAGGTCAGTGAGAGAGGCCTGTCCGGGTCAGTGAGAGAGGCCTGTCCGGGTCAGTGGGAGGGGCCTGTCCAGGTCAGTGGGAGGGGCCTGTCCGGGCCAGTGAGAGGGGCCTGTCCAGGTCAGTGAGAGGGGCCTGTCCGGGTCAGTGGGAGGGGCCTGTCCGGGTCAGTGAGAGAGGCCTGTCCGGGTCAGTGAGAGGGGCCTGTCCGGGTCAGTGGGAGGGGCCTGTCCGGGTTAGTGAGAGGGGCCTGTCCGGGTCAGCGGGAGGGGCCTGTCCGGGTCAGCGGGAGGGGCCTGTCCGGGTCAGCAGGAGGGGCCTGTCCGGGTCAGTGAGAGAGGTCTGTCCGGGTCAGTGGGAGGGGCCTGTCCGGGTCAGTGGGAGGGGCCTGTCCAGGTCAGTGAGAGAGGCCTGTCCGGATCAGTGAGAGAGGCCTGTCCGGGTCAGTGGGAGGGGCCTGTCCGGGTCAGTGGGAGGGGCCTGTCCGGGCCAGTGAGAAGGGCCTGTCCAGGTCAGTGAGAGGGGCCTGTCCGGGTCAGTGAGAGAGGCCTGTCCAGGTCAGTGAGAGGGGCCTGTCCAGGTCAGTGAGAGAGGCCTGTCCGGGTCAGTGAGAGGGGCCTGTCCGGGTCAGTGGGAGGGGCCTGTCTGGGTCAGTGGGAGGGGCCTGTCAGTGGGAGGGGCCTGTCTGGGTCAGTGGGAGGGGCCTGTCCGGGTACACTGAACCCATTCCGGCGGGAGTGGCGCAGAGAAGTGTTACGTTTGGGAACAGGACTGTTTCCTATCATTACGCCTGAATCTGCTGTTCTCCTTTCTTCTTCTTCAGCTTTACTTTCCTCACCACAAGTTTATTGTTTTCCCCAGATGGGTAATAAAGAGCAAAGAGCACCTGTCTGGACTTTCCTTTACTTCTACTACATGCAATACACATCACTCACCCCTAGGGGGAGGAGGAGCCACGAGGTAACACGCCGCCCAAACATCCAGCCCCTCCTCCTCCGGGGGGAGTGCTACACAACCAAAAATGTTATTGATTGGGATTTTATGTGATAGACAAGGTGGCACAGAAGGGCTCCTTTACCCTTCAGACACGCGTTTTGCTTTTAGGCCAAAAAGTTGAATTTTGGTGTCATGTGACCAGAGCACCTTCCCCCACATGTTTGCTGTGTCCCCTCCCCCACACGTTTGCTGTGTCCCCTCCCCCACATGTTTTCTGTGTCCCCTCCCCCACACGTTTGCTGTGTCCCCTCCCCCACATGTTTGCTGTGTCCCCTCCCCCACATGTTTGCTTTGTCCCCTCCCCCACATGTTTGCTGTGTCCCCTCCCCCACATGTTTGCTCTGTCCCCTCCCCCACATGTTTGCTCTGTCCCCTCCCCCACAGGACTTCTTATGTCTTTCTTTCTCCAATGTCTTTCTTCTTGTCACTCTTCCACAAAGGGCAGATTTGTGGAGAGACCACTAATAGTTGTCCTGTGGACAGATTCTCCCCCCTGAGCTGTGCAGCTCCTGTGCAGCTCATCCAGTGTTACCATGGACCTCTTGGCTGCTTCTCTGTTGAATGCTCTCCTTGCCTGGCCCGGTCAGTTTAGGGGGACGGACATGTCTTGGTAGGTTTGCGGTTGTGCCGTACTCTTTCCATTTTCCGATGATGGATTGAACAGAAGCTCCGGGAGATCTTCAAAGCTTGGGAGATTTTTTATAACCTAACCCTGCTTTATACTTCTCCACAACGTTATCCCTGACCTGTCTGGTGTGTTCCTCGGCCTTCATGATGCTGTTCGTTCACCAAGGTTCTCTAACACACTTCCGAGGGCTTCACAGAACAGCTGTATTTATACTGAGATTACATGACACACAGGGGGACTCTATTTACTAATCAGGTGACTTCTGAAGGCGATGTGATCCTCTAGATTTTAGTTATCAGAGTAAATTGGGCGCCATACAAATGCCCCTCCCCCCCACACTTTTCACATATTTATTTGTATCATTTTCCTTCCACTTCACAATTATGTGACACTTTGTGTCTCTCACATAAAATCCCAATAAAATACATTTGTGTTTCTGGTTGTAACAAAATGTGGGGAATTTCAAGGGGTATGAATACTTGGCGGTTCCCAGCCCCCCATAAATGTGCCTCTTGGCGGTCTCCAGCCCCCCATAAATGTGCCCCTTGGCGGTCTCCAGCCCCCCATAAATGTGCCTCTTGGCGGTCTCCAGCCCCCCATAAATGTGCCTCTTGGCGGTCTCCAGCCCCCCATAAATGTGCCTCTTGGCGGTCTCCAGCCCCCCATAAATGTGCCTCTTGGCGGTCTCCAGCCCCCCATAAATGTGCCCCTTGGCGGTCTCCAGCCCCCCATAAATGTGCCTCTTGGCGGTCTCCAGCCCCCCATAAATGTGCCCCTTGGCGGTCTCCAGCCCCCCATAAATGTGCCTCTTGGCGGTCTCCAGCCCCCCATAAATGTGCCTGTAACGGATCATGGACTATGCCGCCGGGACAGTTATAATCTTCATGAGGACTACAAGGAACTGCATGGCTTGCCACAATTGGATGTACCACATTGTATTCTGAGCTCAAAGGGTTAATTGGACAAGTCTCTTTCATTGCTCTTTCATTACCTCTCTTTTGTGGAGGTAAACAGCCCCCCTGTGAGGTGTCTGCTGAGGGGGATTATGTGTGAGTGTGATAATTGTTTTAAAAGTTAATTGAATTCTATTGTCTGATCAAGTTAAGGAGCCAAAACGGCTAGCGGCTGATTGGCTCAAGGGAGTGTCATTGTTTTAAAGTGTGTGTATTGAAGTCCCCCCTGGGGGGGGGGAGTGTCATTTGTTTCTGTACAGTTGTAACCAGATATAAGGAGGAAAAATGTGGAAAATAAAGTCAGTCTGCTTGACTCTGCAAACGTAGCACGTCTCGTTTCTTGGAAGGGCGTTCGATGGGATATACCGGCGGTACCTGCATATCGCAGCTTGCCAGGGAAAAGGACGTCGCCAACGGCTGAGACCCTCACACCAGTGGGTAGCCGTTACATTGGTTGGCAGCGGTGGGATGGTCCTTTTATCCAAAGAGCAAGTGCTGAATGGAGTCGCAGTACGCCAGGCTGAAAAGATCCACACTGAAAGATCTATTGGAGAGTCGTGGTAGGAGCGCCAGCAACAGACCACGGAGGGAGCTGATAGCTGACCTGCTGGAGCTGGACGAAATGGATGGATCCATGGAAGGAACGGAGCCCCTTGCACCGGTCAGCAAAGAAGATGTAATTACTGGGATTGTACAGCGGAGATTATCTTTGTATCCAGAAACGTCCGTGGAACTAATCAACCAGCTGTTCCGGGAAGCAAGGGAAGAGATACAAACTAAGAGGGGACAAGAACTGGAACTGGTAAGAGCTAGACAGCCCATTACACCTGCAGTTCCTACCCCCCCACCTGCTGCTACAGGAAAGAAAATACCGTTCACTGCATTTAAAGCTTTTGTAGAAAGTGAGGAGGAAATCGATGGATATTTGGCGGATTTTGAGAGGCAGTGCTCACTACACCAGGTACCACCAGACCAATGGGTCACTATTTTGTCGGGGAAATTGTCGGGCAAAGCCAATGAAGCCTTTCGGGCTCTCGCTCCAGAGGATATTTTACAATATCAGCAAGTTAAAAAGGCGCTGCTAACCCGATACGCCGTAACTCCAGAAGCCTACCGCCGGCGCTTCCGGGAGTCCAAGAAGATGGCTGTGGACTCCCACATGGAATGGGCCAACCAGTTACAAAGGGTGGCATCCCTTTGGGTCCAAGGGTGCAAGGCCAACACCGGGGAGGAAGTATTGCAGCTGTTCCTAATGGAACATTTCTTCCAAGACCTGGCCGCAGACATACAAGACTGGGTACAAGATCGCCGTCCCGCTAACTTAAACGAGGCGGCTCGGCTAGCAGATGAGAACGCGGAGACAAGGAAAGTAAGCCAGGGTACTATGCGGCTGGCTCAGAAGGTAGAACCGCGTACTCCAACCGTCACCCCACGCCCAGAGTTTCGGGCTCCAGTTCCTCCACGTCCTCAGGGGCCTAACAACTACCCCCGGGATTCGCCTAGGGTGACGTGCCATCACTGCAGCGACACGGGACATATTGCTCGTTATTGCCCTTCGAGAGCTACAAATAACAACTGGAGACGCACAACACCCAACACAGAGGTCACTCCATCACGTCCCTCTGCGGCCCACTGCCTGGAGACCGAGGGGGGTCCTGAGGAATGTCTGGGAATTTGGTATGAGGCAGACCCAATACAAGCTGCCTCTCCGGATAACCGTCAGCATCACCGTCAGGAGGTACGAGTGAATGGACAAGTAGCACAAGGCCTAAGAGATTCCGGGACTACTATCACTCTGATTCAAAAACATCTGGTAAAGCCAGAGAACGTGTCCACTCGCACAGTTGCCGTCCGGGTCGCAGGGGGTGCTGTATTTCGCATACCTACCACCCGGGTGCACTTAGACTGGGGAGCCGGGTCAGGAAAGACCACAGTTGGTATCATGGACAACCTACCTGCCGAGGTGGTGCTGGGCAACGACATTGGCCCTCTGACTTCGGCTTATTTACCTACACCTGCTGCTGCTTGTGCCGTGACCACCCGCGTTGCTGGAATCAACCCGCTTGCTGCTGAGAACCGGGTAAGACTACCTTCCCCGACATGTACTGTAGATCCGGCACAATATCACAGTCTAAAATGGGAATGTGACAAGTTGGCCAGTGAGAAATCAGAGATGCAACGACACTATGTCATGTTGTGACGGTATCGGTATGATATCCCCGTCAACGTTCCCTTCTTCCCATAACGAAAATCACCCCAATATTCCACGAGGAGGGATATCCCTGGAATCGCCCAGAAAGCCACACATGAGACAAGCTTACTCCTAGAACAAGACAGTTTAATGTTACAAAAACTCAGCTTATATGTGGTTACAGCCTGTTAGGAACGCCCCCCTCACACAGTGGGGTTTCCCATACAGATTATAGGAGACAAGTCGGAGCCGACCATGCAGACACGTTTCTTTAGATAAAGACATCAGTGGAGTTAATTAATACACTGAAGCAATCAGAATAATTAACATACTACTTCTCTAATCATTTAGCCTGATGATACAATACACATCTTTTAAGGGTAAACACAGATCTTCTTCACACAACACAATAGATCAATTAACCTTTAGAATAGTGAGGGGACATTAGCACGTCAATAACCTGTCAGAGGAATGAATCACACATGAAATTCCTTTCTACCTCTACCCATATGGCTAGCAGGGAGCAGTAAACTGATACATATAGGCCAATGTATCACACATGTATTATGAGATGTCCCGTGGCTTGAACATTGAAATGCACAAACAGGCGGAAATTGTAAAAAAATTAAATGGGCTTTGCATCCAGGTGGTGCCGTATCTGTCCCAAGAGCATCAGCAACAGGTTTTGGGAGCCATTGAGAGAGCAAAGCAAGTGACTGTTCCAGAATTGAATTCTATTCTTCACCGTCACCATCAGCTACCGACCTGGTAAGCCAATGGGAAGGCCGACGGACTGTCCAGGCAAACGGAACTTTTACCCTAACAGCAGACCGGACATCCCCAAGTTGATCCGAAAAGGATCAATCCGGGTCTGCCGGAGTGTTCCACAAAAGGGGAGTAGTGTAACGGACCTATGCATGCTGCCGGGACAGTTATAATCTCATGCAGGGAGGACTACAAGGAACTGCATGGCTTGTCACAATTGGATGTACCACATTGTATTCTGAGCTCAAAGGGTTAATTGGACAAGTCTCTTCCATTGCTCTTTCATTACCTCTCTTTTGTGGAGGTAAACAGCCCCCCTGTGAGGTGTCTGCTGAGGGGGATTATGTGTGAGTGATAATTGTTTTAAAAGTTAATTGAATTCTATTGTCTGATCAAGTTAAGGAGCCAAAACGGCTAGCGGCTGATTGGCTCAAGGGAGTGTCATTGTTTCAAAGTGTGTGTATTGAAGTCCCCCCTGGGGTGGGGGAGGAGTGTCATTTGTTTCTGTACAGTTTGTAACCAGATATAAGGAGGAAAAATGTGGCAAATAAAGTCAGTCTGCTTGACTCTGCAAACGTAGCACGTCTCGTTTCTTGGAAGGGCGTTCGATGGGATATACCGGCGGTACCTGCATATCGCAGCTTGCCAGGGAAAAGGACGTCTCCAACGGCTGAGACCCTCACTCAACTTGGGTAGCCGTTACAGTGCCCCTTGGCGGTCTCCAGCCCCCCATAAATGTGCCCCTTGGCGGTCTCCAGCCCCCCATAAATGTGCCCCTTGGCGGTCTCCAGCCCCCCATAAATGTGCCCCTTGGTGAGCTGCTCCCCATAAATGTGCCTCTTGGTGAGCTGCTCCCCATGTTCTCTCTTTCTACAATAGCTTTCCCATTAGCCTTGAAAATGGCCGTCATTTAGTTTTAGGACTCCCCCCCATCCCCCCATGCAGGAGATTTGGGACCGGATTCTCCAGTTCCTCTTTAGAATCCTTTTTCCTGCAGGAATATCGGAATCCACTCTTCCTGGATGGTGGGAAATGTCCCCAGAGGGGCCTAGTGGGGGGAAGGGGACCCTCGGTGGGACATGGAATGTAAGCTTTGTGCACAGAGGGGTCCTCCAATCCCGAGGAGGATCCATCCCAAGACGGGTCGGGATTCAGGTAAATGTCACACCTGTATGGGGATCCCGGAATGTCACCAATCAACCATCGTATGACAAGGTGGGGGAGGGGTGGTGGATGATGTGAAGGTGACACAGAATAATAGTGAGGTGACACCCTTCATAATTGTGTCCTTATCAGTGTGTGTATTTCTTATCGTCTGTACATAGCGGTGACACCCAGGACACCCGGCCCATCTGTGCAGCCGAAATTAACCCCTCCATGTACCGGCCAACCCGTTCTTCTGTCATGTCCCCGTTCTTCCGTCACGTCCCCCGTTCTTCTGTCACGTCCCCCGTTCTTCTGTCACGTCCCCCGTTCTTCTGTCACGTCCCCGTTCTTCTGTCACGTCCCCGTTCTTCTGTCACGTCCCCCGTTCTTCTGTCACGTCCCCCGTTCTTCTGTCACGTCCCCCGTTCTTCTGTCACATCCCCGTTCTTCTGTCTCGTCCCCCGTTAATCTGTCACGTCCCCTGTTCTTCTGTCACGTCCCCGTTCTTCTGTCACGTCCCCCGTTCTTCTGTCACGTCCCCCGTTCTTCTGTCACGTCCCCCGTTCTTCTGTCACGTCCCCGTTCTTCTGTCTCGTCCCCCGTTAATCTGTCACGTCCCCCGTTCTTCTGTCACGTCCCCGTTCTTCTGTCACGTCCCCCGTTCTTCTATCACGTCCCCCGTTCTTCTGTCACGTCCCCCGTTCTTCTGTCACATCGCCGTTCTTCTGTCTCATCCCCCGTTTTTCTGTCACGTCCCCCGTTAATCTGTCACGTCCCCCGTTCTTCTGTCACGTCCCCGTTCTTCTGTCACGTCCCCCGTTCTTCTGTCACGTCCCCGTTCTTCTGTCTCGTCCCCCGTTCTTCTGTTACGTCCCCCGTTCTTCTGTCACGTCCCCGTTCTTCCGTCTCGTCCCCCGTTCTTCTGTCACGTCCCCCCTTCTTCTGTCACGTCCCCCCTTCTTCTGTCACGTCCCCCGTTAATCTGTCACGTCCCCCGTTAATCTGTCACGCCCCCCGTTCTTCTGTCACGTCCCCCGTTCTTCTGTCACATCCCCGTTCTGTCACGTCCCCCGTTAATCTGTCACGTCCCCCGTTAATCTGTCACGTCCCCCGTTCTTCTGTCACGTCCCCGTTCTTCTGTCACGTCCCCCGTTCTTCTGTCACATCCCCCGTTCTTCTATCACGTCCCCCATTCTTCTGTCACGTCCCCCGTTCTTCTGTCACGTCCCCGTTCTTCTGTCTCGTCCCCCGTTCTTCTGTCACGTCCCCCGTTAATCTGTCACGTCCCCCGTTCTTCTGTCACGTCCCCCGTTCTTCTGTCACGTCCCCCGTTCTTCCGTCTCGTCCCCCGTTCTTCTGTCACGTCCCCCGTTCTTCTGTCACGTCCCCGTTCTTCTGTCTCGTCCCCCGTTCTTCTGTCACGTCCCCCGTTCTTCTGTCACGTCCCCGTTCTTCCGTCTCGCCCCCCGTTCTTCCGTCACGTCCCCCTTCTTCTGTCACGTCCCCCCTTCTTCTGTCACGTCCCCCGTTCTTCTGTCACGTCCCCCTTCTTCTGTCACGTCCCCCGTTCTTCTGTCTTGTCCCCCGTTCTTCTGTCTCGTCCCCCGTTCTTCTGTCACGTCCCCAGTTCTTCTATCACGTCCCCCGCTCTTCTGTCTCGTCCCCCGTTCTTCTGTCTCGTCCCCCGTTCTTCTGCCACGTCCCCCGCTCTTCTGTCTCGTCCCCCGTTCTTCTGTCACGTCCCCCGTTCTTCTGTCACGTCCCCCGTTCTTCTGTCACATCCCCATTCTGTCACGTCCCCCGTTAATCTGTCACGTCCCCCGTTCTTCTGTCACGTCCCCCGTTCTTCTGTCTCATCCCCCGTTCTTCTGTCACGTCCCCCGTTCTTCAGTCACGTCCCCCGTTCTTTTGTCACGTCCCCCGTTCTTCAGTCACGTCCCCCGTTCTTCAGTCACGTCCCTCGTTCTTCTGTCACGTCCCCCGTTCTTCTGTCACGTCCCCCCTTCTTCTGTCACGTCCCCCGTTCTTCTGTCACGTCCCCCCTTCTTCTGTCACGTCCCCCGTTCTTCTGTCTTGTCCCCCGTTCTTCTGTCTCGTCCCCCGTTCTTCTGTCACGTCCCCAGTTCTTCTATCATGTCCCCCGCTCTTCTGTCTCGTCCCCCGTTCTTCTGTCTCGTCCCCCGTTCTTCTGCCACGTCCCCCGCTCTTCTGTCTCGTCCCCCGTTCTTTTGTCACGTCCCCCGTTCTTCTGTCACGTCCCCCGTTCTTCTGTCACATCCCCATTCTGTCACGTCCCCCGTTAATCTGTCACGTCCCCCGTTCTTCTGTCACGTCCCCGTTCTTCTGTCACGTCCCCCGTTCTTCTGTCTCATCCCCCGTTCTTCTGTCACGTCCCCCGTTCTTCAGTCACGTCCCCCGTTCTTTTGTCACGTCCCCCGTTCTTCAGTCACGTCCCCCGTTCTTCAGTCACGTCCCTCGTTCTTCTGTCTCATCCCCCGTTCTCCTGTCACTTACCACCCGTCCCGTCACCAGATTCAGCCTGTCACTGGACCACCAGCCTCTCAATAGCGCTCCTCAGACGGACTCCCCACTGAACAGCAATACAACTTGGGATCCTCAAAGGTGGGAACCCCGTCGCTCACTGGGTCCCCGTTGCTGTTCAGATGCTCCGGTTCAGCATGGTCCCGGAACCAGGAACACCGTGTGGCACGCACGCCCTGGCCAGGTAGGCCATAACACCGGGCGCCGTGATGTGGTCACCCTAAAGGTGGGTGCCACACTGGACGAAGAAGACCCAGAACCAATGGTGTCTGCCCCATAAATACCCCTCCTGCACAGCGAGGACAACCCCTCCTGATTGGCTGCTGGGGAAGAGAAACCCAAACCTTGACTGCACTGCTGCCACCTGCAGCACCGGGGTTGGAAGAACACGCCAGTACAGCAGAATAAGCCCGAAGCACAGCCCAGCTGAGACAGAGACCCTGTTTAACACAAAACAATTTGGATCAGAGTCTCACTACACTCCCATCCCCCTCTAAATGTAACTATCACCAGTACTGTAAGGTAACCAGGCGCTACACACTCCCCCCACTGTCCTCAGTGTCCCAACAAAAGCTATTCACTCCTGAATCTGCATTACAATATAAAAGGGAAGAAATAGAAAAGTACAAACATTTTATACATTATCATGTATTTCATATACAGTGGGGATGGAAAGTTTGGGCACCCCAGGTAAAAATGTTGTATTAATGTGCATAACGAAGCCAAGGAAAGATGGAAAAATCTCCATCAAATTACAGATCAGACATTCTTATAATAAATCAGAAAAAGTTACATTTTATTTCCATCATTTACACTTTCAAAATGACAGAAAACAAAAAATGGCGTGTGGAAAAGTTTGGGCACCCTGCAGAGTTGATCTCTTGTACTGCCCCCTTTGGCAAGTATCGCAGCTTGTAAACGCTTTTTGTAGCCGGCCAAGAGTCTTTCCATTCTTGTTTGAGGGATCTTTCCCATTCTTCCTTACACCAGTCTTCGGCCCCATACACACGAGAGGATTTATCCGCAGATACGGTCCAGCGGACCGTATCCGCGGATAAATCCTCTCGAGGATTTGCGCGGATTTTGATGCGATGGAGTGTACTCACCATCGAATCGAAATCCGCGCCGAAATCCTCTGGCGATGACGTGTCGCGCCATCCCGGCAATTATGACGCGGCGACGTGCGCGACGCTGTCATATAAGGAATTCCACGCATGCGTCGAATCATTACGACGCATGCGGGGGATCCCTTCGGACGGATGGATCCGGTGAGTCTGTACAGACCAGCGGATCAATCCGTTGGGATGGATTCCAGCGGATAGATTTGATAGCATGTCATCAAATATTTATCCGCTGGAAATCCATCCCAGGGGAGAAATATCCACGGAAACAGATCCGCTGGAGTGTACACACCATAGGATCTATCCGCTGAAACCCATTCGCTGGGATTTTTCAGCGGATGGATTCTATCGTGTGTATGGGGCCTGACAGTTCTCTGAGATTTCTGGGCTGTCTGTCACGCACGGCTCTTTTAAGGTCTATCCATAGATTTTCAATGATGTTGAGGTCAGGAGATTGTGAAGGCCATGGCAAAACCTTCAGTTTCCGCCTCTTGATGTAATCCCTCCCCCGTGGATTTTGAGGTGTGTTTAGGATCATTATCCATTTGTAGAAGCCATCCTCTCTTTATCTTCAGCTTTTTCACAGATGGCATCAAGTTACCATCCAAAATTTGCTGAAATTTTATTGGATCCATTTTTCCTTCTACTGGTGAAATGTTCCCTGTGCCACTGGCTGCAATACAACCCCAAAGCATGATTGATCCACCCCCATGCTTCACAGTTGGACAAAGGTTCTTTTCATTCAATTCTGTGCCCTTTCTTCTCCAAACGTACCTTTGCTCTTTCCGGCCAAAAAGTTCTATTTTAACCTCATCGGTCCTCAGAACTTGTTTCCAAAATGCGTCAGGCTTGTCTATATGTTCATTTGCAAAGTTCAAACGCTGATTTTTGTGGTGAGGACGTAGAAGAGGTTTTCTTCTGATGACTCTTCCATGAAGACCATGGCCCAGATTCAGGTACATTTGCGCTTTATTTGCGGAGGCACAGGGCAACGATTTTGCCCTGCGCCCCCGTAAATATTTTGCGCTGCCCTCGATTCACGGAGCAGTAGCTCCATAAATTGCGAGGGCGCGCCGACAAAATTGCCCGGCGTAAGCGCGCGCAATGTAAATGATCCCGCCAGGGGCGGGAATCATTCAAATTAGGCGCGCTCCCACGCCGAGTGTAGAGCGCATGCTCCGTCGGGAAACTTTCCCGACGTGCATTGCGGCAAATGACGTTGCAAGGACGTCATTTGCTTCAAAGTGAACGTGAATGGCGTCCAGCGCCATTCACGATTCACTTACGCAAACGACGTAGATTTTAAATATCGCGACGCGGGAACGTGGGTATCCTATAGCATTGGCTGCGCCTGCTATTAGGATGTGTAACCTTGCGCGAAACCCGACGTACGGAAACGACGTAATTTGTGTACGCAGGGCTCGCGCAACGTTGTGAATCGGTGTTAGTATGCAATTTGCATACTATACACAGATCACAATGGGAGCGCCCCCTAGCGGCCAACGCAAGAATGCAGCCTAAGATATGCGTGGCATAAGAGCCTTATGCCGCGCAGATCTTAGGCTGCAGTCGGCGTAGCGATGTTCCTGAATCAGGAGCATTCGCTACGCCGGAGCAAGTAAGCAATTGTGCTGTGTAACCTATGGTTACACGGGCGCAATTGCTTCTTGAATCTGGCCCCATATTTGTACAAGTATCTCTTTATAGTGGAATAGTGTACCACAACTCCAGTGTCTGCCAGATCTTTCTGGAGGGATGGCGCCGTCACACGTGGGTTTTGCTTTTCTCACAATCCTGCGAGCCGTTCTGTCTGATATTTTTCTTGGTCTTCCAGATCTTGCTTTACCTTCCCCTGTTCCTGATGACTGCCATTTCTTCATTACATTCCGAGGAACAGAGGATATTGACATCTGAAAACGCTTTGCGATCTTCTTATCGCTTCTCCAGCTTTGTGAGCGACAACTATTTTCACTTTTCTAGACAACTGCTGAGAAGAACCCATGGTGCTGATTGTTGGGGGAGGGTCAGATGAGTCTTCCCAGACGATGATTGAGAACAATCCATGACACTGTCAGCTCTCAGCTTTGCAAAGGGGGCGGGGCATGCTAGAAATTCTGCAGGGTGCCCAAACTTTCGCAGATGCCATGTTTTGGTTTTCTGTCATTATGAAAGTGTAAATGATAGAAATAAAATGTAACTTTTTCTGACATATTAGAAGAATGTCTGATCTGTAATTTGAGGCCTTTTGGAGATTTTTCCATCTTTCCTCGGCTTCGTTATGCACATTAATACACATTTTTACCTGGGGTGCCCAAACTTTTGCAGATGCCATTTTTTTAAAGAGATGAAAAATGAACCTGCGCCACGGAAAATACTTGAAAAGTATATGCTGCAAGAAATTCTATTATGTGTGTATACTGCAAGAAGAACCTCTAGTACACGTGTCAATGTGTACAGAGAGGAAAAAGTGTCCGCCCCCCTATAAGTATTCCCCCCCGAAGAGAAATATGAAATGAAAGGAAGAAGTTAGAAGGCGCCGGCGCCCACCGATGTGAAATCACAATACAAATAAAAATATGCAGTGCTGTGACATAAATGGTTAATAATAAGTGATAAACTCACATGCAGTGCTTACAGAAGTTCACAAGGATGCATGGATAAATAAATCCCAAAAGTTAAATGTTAAAATAAACTGATAAATAATTTGTCCGTATATCTTTATCCATTTATCTTTAAAGTGCTGAATTTGTTCTTTGAATATTCCGTACTCCACAAAAGTGCTGCGTGCCACTCTTATTATTCTACTGTTGTGCCCCCTCTGTGCCCCTCTGTGCCCCTCTGTGCCCCCTCTGTGACCCTCTGTACCCCTCTGTGCCCCCTCTGTGACCCTCTGTACCCTCTGTGCCCCCTCTGTGCCCCTCTGTACCCCTCTGTACCCCCTCTGTGCCCCTCTGTGCCCCCTCTGTCCGCGCTCTGATCCCGTATCCCGCACTCACCAGATGGTGTCGCCCTCCTGGGGTAGAAAGCATCCACAGTGTATGCCCCGTGCTGCACTCTGGCAGATCTCTGTGCCCCCCCTGTGCCCCTCTGTGCCCCCTTTGTCCGCGCTCTGATCCCGTACTCACCAGATGGTGCCGCCCTCCTGGGGTAGAAAACATCCACAGTGTATGCCCCGTGCTGCACTCTGGCAGATCTCTGTGCCCCCTCTATGCCCCTCTGTGCCCCCTCTGTCCGCGCTCGGATCCCGTATCCCGCACTCACCAGATGGTGTCGCCCTCCTGGGGTAGCAAGCACCCACAGTGTATGCCCCGTGCTGCACTCTGGCAGATCTCTGTCCCCCTGTGGGACTCTTTCCAGGTTGAGCCTCTTGTTATGGCTTCTGACTATCATTTGTTGTTGCAGTCTGCTGTTTCCTCTCCACCTCCCTGTAGTCTCCCGGGAACGTGAGCTGGGAGGCCCTAGGGGGTCGCAACCAGCGGAGGGCTGGCAGTAGGGTGACCACATTTCCAAACTGCCATTCAGGGACACCCCCCCCCCTAACCCTAACCCTAACCCCCCCCCCCCCTTCCTAAAAAAAGATAACTTTTTATAAAAAAAAATTGTGACCCCCCCCCCCATGGTTTTCACCGGTTCATCCTGGGACCTGTAGTTCTTCACTAGTTGGGGGGGAGTCACATCTTCAGCTCTGAGGGGTTCATGGTGGGACCTGTATTCCTTCACTTTTGGGGGTCACATTCCCCCCAAAAGTGAACGACTACAAGTCCCAGCATGAACTCCTAATATCTAAGGATGTGACCCCCCCCCCAAATTGAAGGACTACAACACCCAGCATGAAACCCCTGAGATCTAAGATCCCATATATTTCACAGATCTATGCTGGTACCTGTAGTTCTTAACTAGTTTGGAGGGGTCACATCTTAAGCTCTGAGGGGTTCATGCTGGGACCTGTGTCAATTTCTGTATTGTCCCAGAGTGAAGGTGCCCGGGACAGACCTGCAGAATGCAGAACTGTCCCGGGCAATCCGGGACACGTGGTCACCCTAGCTGGCAGCCTTAGGCCTGGGGGGCAAGTTCAGTCAATTGGCCTATTGAACCGCCGAATCAGCTCACCATCCATGGCCCATCTGGTTTTTCAATGCAGCCTCACCAGTGCAGCCAACAATGCAGCCTGATCACTGGGGCAGGTTACATGGGGTGTATGGGGGGGTGGGGGCAGCTATGGGTGTCAGGGTCTCTCACTACAGTGAACTCAGCAGGTCCTTGCACACCACGGCCTCCTGGGGGGGTAATGCTCCTGGTCCTGGGGTCAAGTTGCAGCCAGCACCCAGCCCTGCGTCCCGAATCCCTGGCACACCCTGCTTCCAAGAATCCGGTCTCCGGGAGTTGTAGTTTCCTCTGCGCTGCTCTGTTTTCCACCCACCAGGAGCTTGAGCGTGGACTACAACTTCCAGAATGCAACAGCTAGTGGTCAGCCACCATGGCCATGCCCCCGGCCCAACTTCCTAGACCAGAATAAAAAAGAAAATGGTATCGGGCAGCGGCTGCCGGCCATAAGTCAGGGTGGCCTGGGAGGCAATTGCCACCCTGCCCCCCGGCCCAGCCCTCCCCTGGTCGCAACCTGGAGCCAGAAAGCAGCTAAATCCTGCTGGTCTGTTGAGGGGTATCTCAAAAGACCTATATGAGCCCAGCATGCCAGAGGGGTAGGTACAAAGACACTGGGGTCGGCAAAAAGGCAGAAGAACCTTAAGGTCAAACAAATTGGAAGAGCACAGAGTCCTGACATCCAGCCTGAATGATGTGGATCCATTTTTTTGTTTTCTGTCATTATGAAAGTGTAAATGATGGAAATAAAATGTAACTTTTCTGACATATTAGAAGAATGTCTAATCTGTAATTTGATGCCTTTTGGAGATTTTTCCATCTTTCCTCGGCTTCGTTATGCACATTGATTAACATTTTTACCTGGGGTGCCCAAACTTTCCATCCCCACTGTATATAAAGTGATACATATGTAGCGCCCCCTTACTTTCACTATGGGCACTACGCTAAAGTTAGTGGGGGATGGGAGAGTTATTTTGCTCCCATTCACTATTTGTTCAAATTGTGAGACTTCTGTCATTCCAGAAATGTCCACTGGGTCAGTCTGTGGTCCCGGGGTGCAATGTCATCCCTGGCCAGCAGTTGGCGCCAGAGGGGTCCCCGTCTCCATTCGAGGAAGGCACCTGTGACCCCCGTCTCCATCCGAGGAAGGCACCGGTGACCCCCGTCTCCATCCGAGGAAGGCACCGGTGACACCGTATCCATCCGAGGAAGGCACAGGTGACCCCCGTCTCCATCCGAGGAAGGCACCGGTGACCCCCGTCTCCATCCGAGGAAGGCACCTGTGACCCCGTCTCCATCCATGGAAGGCACCTGTGACCCCCGTCTCCATCCGAGGAAGGCACCGGTGACCCCCGTCTCCATCCAAGGAAGGCACCGGTGACCCCGTCTCCATCCGAGGAAGGCACCGCTGACCCCCGTCTCCATCCGAGGAAGGCACATGTGACCCCTGTCTCCATCCATGGAAGGCACCGGTGACCCCGTCTCCATCCGAGGAAGGCACCGGTGACCCCCGTCTCCATCCGAGGAAGGCACCGGTGACCCCCGTCTCCATCCGAGGAAGGCACCTGTGACCCCGTCTCCATCCGAGGAAGGCACCAGTGACCCCCGTCTCCATCCGAGGAAGGCAGCGGTGACCCCCGTCTCCATCCATGGAAGGCACCGGTGACCCCCGTCTCCATCCGAGGAAGGCACCAGTGACCCCCGTCTCCATCCGAGGAAGGCACCGGTGACCCCCGTCTCCATCCGAGGAAGGCACCAGTGACCCCCGTCTCCATCCGAGGAAGGCACCGCTGACCCCCGTCTCCATCCGAGGAAGGCACCGGTGACCCCCGTCTCCATCCGAGGAAGGCACCGGTGACCCCCGTCTCCATCCGAGGAAGGCACCAGTGACCCCCGTCTCCATCCGAGGAAGGCACCGCTGACCCCCGTCTCCATCTGAGGAAGGCACCGGTGACCCCCGTCTCCATCCGAGGAAGGCACCAGTGACCCCCGTCTCCATCCGAGGAAGGCACCGGTGACCCCCCCGTCTCCATCCGAGGAAGGCACCGGTGACCCCCGTCTCCATCCGAGGAAGGCACCGGTGACCCCCCCGTCTCCATCCGAGGAAGGCACCAGTGACCCCCGTCTCCATCCGAGGAAGGCACATGTGACCCCCGTCTCCATCCATGGAAGGCACCGGTGACCCCCGTCTCCATCCGAGGAAGGCACCGGTGACCCCCGTCTCCATCCGAGGAAGGCACCGGTGACCCCCGTCTCCATCCGAGGAAGGCACCAGTGACCCCCGTCTCCATCCGAGGAAGGCACCGCTGACCCCCGTCTCCATCCATGGAAGGCACCAGTGACCCCCGTCTCCATCCGAGGAAGGCACCGGTGACCCCCGTCTCCATCCGAGGAAGGCACCAGTGACCCCCGTCTCCATCCGAGGAAGGCACCGGTGACCCCCCCGTCTCCATCCGAGGAAGGCACCGGTGACCCCCGTCTCCATCCGAGGAAGGCACCGGTGACCCCCCCGTCTCCATCCGAGGAAGGCACCGGTGACCCCCGTCTCCATCCGAGGAAGGCACCTGTGACCCCTGTCTCCATCCGAGGAAGGCACCGGTGACCCCCGTCTCCATCCGAGGAAGGCACCTGTGACCCCCGTCTCCATCCGAGGAAGGCACCGGTGACCCCGTCTCCATCCGAGGAAGGCACCAGTGACCCCCGTCTCCATCCGAGGAAGGCACCGGTGACCCCCGTCTCCATCCGAGGAAGGCACCGGTGACCCCCGTCTCCATCCGAGGAAGGCACCGGTGACCCCCCCGTCTCCATCCGAGGAAGGCACCAGTGACCCCCGTCTCCATCCGAGGAAGGCACATGTGACCCCCGTCTCCATCCATGGAAGGCACCGGTGACCCCCGTCTCCATCCGAGGAAGGCACCGGTGACCCCCGTCTCCATCCGAGGAAGGCACCGGTGACCCCCGTCTCCATCCGAGGAAGGCACCGGTGACCCCCGTCTACATCCGAGGAAGGCACCGCTGACCCCCGTCTCCATCCATGGAAGGCACCAGTGACCCCCGTCTCCATCTGAGGAAGGCACCGGTGACCCCCGTCTCCATCCGAGGAAGGCACCAGTGACCCCCGTCTCCATCCGAGGAAGGCACCGGTGACCCCCGTCTCTATCCGAGGAAGGCACCTGTGGCCCCCGTCTCCATCCGAGGAAGGCACCGGTGACCCCCGTCTCTATCCGAGGAAGGCACCTGTGACCCCCGTCTCCATCCGAGGAAGGCACCGGTGACCTCCGTCTCCATCCGAGGAAGGCACCGGTGACCCCCGTCTCCATCCGAGGAAGGCACCAGTGACCCCCGTCTCCATCCGAGGAAGGCACCGGTGACCCCCGTCTCCATCCGAGGAAGGCACCGGTGACCCCCGTCTCCATCTGAGGAAGGCACTGGTGACCCCCGTCTCCATCCGAGGAAGGCACCGGTGACCCCCGTCTCTATCCGAGGAAGGCACCTGTGACCCCCGTCTCCATCCGAGGAAGGCACCGGTGACCCCCGTCTCCATCCGAGGAAGGCACCGGTGACCCCCGTCTCTATCCGAGGAAGGCACCGGTGACCCCCGTCTCCATCCATGGAAGGGACCTGTGACCCCGTCTCCATCCGAGAAAGGCACCGGTGACCCCCGTCTCCATCCGAGGAAGTCACCGGTGACCCCCGTCTCCATCCATGGAAGGCACCTGTGACCCCGTCTCCATCCGAGGAAGGCACCGGTGACCCCCGTCTCCATCCGAGGAAGTCACCGGTGACCCCCGTCTCCATCCGAGGAAGGCACCGGTGACCCCGTCTCCATCCGAGGAAGGCACCTGTGACCCCCGTCTCCATCCGAGGAAGGCACCGGTGACCCCCGTCTCCATCCGAGCAAGGCACCGGTGACCCCGTCTCCATCCATGGAAGGCACCGGTGACCCCCGTCTCCATCCATGGAAGGCACCGGTGACCCCGTCTCCATCTGAGGAAGGCACCGGTGACCCCCGTCTCCATCCGAGGAAGGCACCGGTGACCCCCGTCTCCTTCCGAGGAAGGCACCGGTGACCCCCGTCTCCATCCATGGAAGGCACCGGTGACCCCCGTCTCCATCCATGGAAGGCACCGGTGACCCCCGTCTCCATCTGAGGAAGGCACCTGTGACCCCGTCTCCATCTGAGGAAGGCACCGGTGACCCCGTCTCCATCAGAGGAAGGCACCTGTGACCCGTCTCCATCCGAGGAAGGCACCGGTGACCCCGTCTACATCCGAGGAAGGCACCTGTGACCCCCGTCTCCATCCGAGGAAGGCACCGGTGACCCCGTCTCCATCCGAGGAAGGCACCGGTGACCCCCGTCTCCATCCGAGGAAGGCACCGGTGACCCCCGTCTCTATCCGAGGAAGGCACCGGTGACCCCCATCTCCATCTAAGGAAGGCACCGGTGACCCCCGTCTCTATCCGAGGAAGGCACCGGTGACCCCCGTCTCCATCCGAGGAAGGCACCTGTGACCCCCGTCTCCATCCATGGAAGGCACCGGTGACCCCCGTCTCCATCCGAGGAAGGCACCTGTGACCCCCGTCTCCATCCGAGGAAGGCACCGGTGACCCCCGTCTCCATCTGAGGAAGGCACTGGTGACCCCCGTCTTCATCCGAGGAAGGCACCGGTGACCCCCGTCTCCATCCGAGGAAGGCACCGGTGACCCACGTCTCTGTGACGGTATCGGTATGATATCCCCGTCAAGCATTCCCTCCTCTCCATACAAGAACATTACAGGATCCCCCACACATGAGTCAAGACTGGATGCTGGAACCAAGACTGAGTTTAATGTTATAACACACAGCTTATATGTCATTTCCAAAACTGTTACAATGACAAATCTCCGCCCCCCTCACACTGGGGCTTCCATACAGATGAGTAGGCAGACACGACGGAGCCGAGTCTGAAAACACATTTTCTTTAGATAATGACATCAGTGGAGTTGAGTACTAGTTGTACTGAATACATTAACTAGACAACTCGACCCCGCATATAGAGAGATAATTATCACAATGAAGCAATCAGAATAATTAACACAAGCCACTTAAACACAGATCTCCTTCACACAACACAATAGATCAATTAACCTTTAGAAATAGTGAGGGGACATTAGCACTTCAATAACCGGATGGTAATCACAATGGCAAGCAGGGAGAGCATTAGACTGAAGCATATAGGCAAATGTATCACAATGGCCCCCCTTTTTCTCCCTGCTCCGGAAAACCCGCTTTTGGCGTTTCCCTGGTCCAGTAGGGTTGACGGGTTCAGAGCTTTTAGTCCGAGGTTAACTCCGTTTGGCATGACTGACCTCCCTTGGCAACTGCTTCAGACTCAGGTATGCCACCGGGTCGTCAGATCACACGCGGTCAGTCCCCAAGTCTTTGTGCGATCTGCAAAGTCACCAGAAGTCAGTGTGAAGACGGCGAATGGGTCTGTGCGCCGCCGTCTAGGTGTCCCGCTATGGGAGGGGGCAGGTTATGGCTCTGAAGTGACAATCACAGGAGATTCATAAAAAGAAAAAGTTATATTTGTTGAAATGCTGTAGCACTGGTGCTCAGAGTCCGGGGGGGGGAGGGGACTCAGAGCCCCATAAGGTCAGCCACCCCCTGCTCCCTCCGCAGCTGCCGGTTCTCCTCTTTGAGCTTCTCCAGCTCCATCTCCAGTTCATGGAGCCTGGGGGGGTCAGCCTGCTGTGACCTCAGGTGGTTGTTCTCCTCCTCCATGCGGCTTATGCACTCCTCCAGCTCTATGTACTCACGGATCAGATCCTGCTTGCTCATGTCCTGCAGGCTTTCCACGTGGTCCTTCATCATCTGGAACTGGGTGGTGGTGTAAGGGGCCACCGATGGGCCCTTGGCGAACATCTCGGCCCGCATCTGGGGCGCCCGCTGCGATTCCATCTCCTCCAGTCGCTTCTTCTCCTCCCAGGTCCGCTGGTTATATGACTTCCAGGACCTCTTCTTCTTGGAGGGTAGCTGGCGGTGCCTCTTTCTGCCCAGCTCCCTCCAAGGCCCCTCCGGCTCATGGCTGTCGCCCATGACCAGCTGACAATGGTGTTCCCTGTTGTCCGTAATAACAGATTGTACCATGAGGGCTTCGTAAGGGGTGCCCAATGGTTCTTCCTGACCCAGCTCCTGGGGATCCCAAGCCGAGTCTACACAATGGGCTGCTGCTGGTGGGCGGTACCCCGGTTGAGACCAATTTGACCTGGTGTTGTCGTTCATGGGGCAATTCTGCTTGAAGTGACCCAGCTGTTTGCACCGGAAGCAGCGTTGTTCGTTGTCCTCCTGGCGTGGGTAGCGAGGGCTAGATGTCATCGGTCTGTTAGGCGGTTGGTATCTAGCGGCTGGTGGGTGTGAGGGCGCCGTTGGTCGTGGAGGTTGTACCCGTGGTGTGACCTGGTTTGTCTTGCGAGTATCCGCATATTCATCCGCCAACTTCGCGGCCTCTGGTAGAGTCATGGGCCTGCGATCTCTCACCCAATCTTTGACATCCGTCTGGATGTGATTGTAAAATTGCTCCAGGAGCATTAGTTGCAAAATGTCCTCTGCGGTGGTGGCCTGGCTGCTGTTAACCCAGTTAGAGGCCGACAGGGACAACTGGCATGCCCATTCCGCGTAAGAGTCTTTCATGGTTTTGCGTGAGTCCCTGAACTTCTGTCGGTGGGACTCTGGGGTTACCGCATAACGAGCCAGGAGCGCTTCTTTAACCCTGGCGTAGCTATGGATATCCTGATCTGGCACGGTCCGGAAAGCATCAGAAGCTTTGCCTGACAGTTTGCCTGACAATATTGCAACCCAGTCTCCTCTAGCTATTCGGTGCAGGTTACATTGTCGCTCAAAATCCGCCAGGAAGTTATCAATCTCACAGTCCTTTTCATCAAAAGCTTTAAAAGCGCTAAACGGAATCTTCCTTGTGTCTGCTGTGCTGTACTCACTGTTCGGAGAAGGTGCGGCTGCTTGTTGGACTGCTGCCAGTTTTAACTGTAGTTCTGCGTCCCTTATTTGTTTATCCTTCTGTAGCTCTGCGTCTCTTATTTGTTTGTCTCTTATTTGTTTAGCCTCCTTTGCTAACAGGTCCATCACTTTCAGCACCACATCCGGCGTTGGGTTCGGGCCGAACCACGCTAGCTTCTCTCTCATTAGCTTGTTGGCTGGCGATTCCTCCTCCTGAATCACTGGTGTCTCCATCTCTTGTACTGCTGGCGTTGCTGCAATCCCGTCCTCCTGGTCTATCTCCATTAATTCTGCTATGATGACCCGTTCGGTTTTGTTGCTAGCAATCCTTCCACGAACTTCCAGTAGTTCTTCCAGTGTCTGCTTGGAATCCGGGTGTGAAGGGGAATAGAAGGGAAAATCCCACTGCTACCAACCAGTTGTGACGGTATCGGTATGATATCCCCGTCAACGTTCCCTCCTCTCCATACAAGAACATCACAGGATCCCCCACACATGAGTCAAGACTGGATGCTGGAACCAAGACTGAGTTTAATGTTATCACACACAGCTTATATGTCATTTCCAAAACTGTTACAATGACAAATCTCCGCCCCCCTCACACTGGGGCTTCCATACAGATGAGTAGGCAGACACGACGGAGCCCAGTCTGAAAACACATTTTCTTTAGATAATGACATCAGTGGAGTTGAGTACTAGTTGTACTGAATACATTAACTAGACAACTCGACCCCGCATATAGAGAGATAATTACCACAATGAAGCAATCAGAATAATTAACACAAGCCACATAAACACAGATCTCCTTCACACAACACAATAGATCAATTAACCTTTAGAAATAGTGAGGGGACATTAGCACTTCAATAACCGGATGGTAATCACAATGGCAAGCAGGGAGAGCATTAGACTGAAGCATATAGGCAAATGTATCACAGTCTCCATCCGAGGAAGGCACTGGTGACCCCCGTCTCCATCCATGGAAGGCACCTGTGACCCCGTCTCCATCAGAGGAAGGCACCGGTGACCCCGTCTCCATCCGAGGAAGGCACCAGTGACCCCCGTCTCCATCCATGGAAGGCACCGGTGACCCCCGTCTCCATCCGAGGAAGGCACCGGTGACCCCCGTCTCCATCCGAGGAAGGCACCGGTGACCCCCGTCTCCATCCATGGAAGGCACCTGTGACCCCGTCTCCATCCGAGGAAGGCACCGGTGACCCCGTCTCCATCCGAGGAAGGCACCGGTGACCCCCGTCTCCATCCGAGGAAGGCACCGGTGACCCCCGTCTCCATCCGAGGAAGGCACCGGTGACCCCGTCTCCATCCGAGGAAGGCACCTGTGACCCCGTCTCCATCCGAGGAAGGCACCGGTGACCCCGTCTCCATCCGAGGAAGGCACCGGTGACCCCGTCTCCATCCGAGGAAGGCACCGGTGACCCCCGTCTCTATCCGAGGAAGGCACCTGTGACCCCCGTCTCCATCCGAGGAAGGCACCGGTGACCCCGTCTCCATCCGAGGAAGGCACCTGTGACCCCGTCTCCATCCGAGGAAGGCACCTGTGACCCCCGTCTCCATCCATGGAAGGCACCGGTGACCCCCGTCTCCATCTGAGGAAGGCACCGGTGACCCCCGTCTCCATCCATGGAAGGCACCTGTGACCCCGTCTCCATCTGAGGAAGGCACCTGTGACCCCCGTCTCCATCCGAGGAAGGCACCTGTGACCCCCGTCTCCATCTGAGGAAGGCACCGGAGACCCCCGTCTCCATCTGAGGAAGGCACCTGTGACCCCCGTCTTCATCTGAGGAAGGCACCGATGACCCCCGTCTCCATCCATGGAAGGCACCGGTGACCCCCGTCTCCATCCATGGAAGGCACCGGTGACCCCGTCTCCATCCGAGGAAGGCACCTGTGACTCCCGTCTCCATCCGAGGAAGGCACCTGTGACCCCGTCTCCATCCGAGGAAGGCACCGGTGACCCCCGTCTCCCTCCGAGGAAGGCACCTGTGACCCCGTCTCCATCCATGGAAGGCACCGGTGACCCCCGTCTCCATCCATGGAAGGCACCGGTGACCCCCGTCTCCATCCATGGAAGGCACCGGTGACCCCGTCTCCATCCGAGGAAGGCACCTGTGACTCCCGTCTCCATCCGAGGAAGGCACCTGTGACCCCGTCTCCATCCGAGGAAGGCACCTGTGACCCCGTCTCCATCCGAGGAAGGCACCGGTGACCCCGTCTACATCCGAGGAAGTCACCTGTGACCCCCGTCTCCATCCGAGGAAGGCACCTGTGACCCCCGTCTCCATCCGAGGAAGGCACCTGTGGCCCCCGTCTCCATCTGAGGAAGGCACCGGTGACCCCCGTCTCCATCCGAGGAAGGCACCTGTGACCCCCGTCTCCATCCGAGGAAGGCACATGTGACCCCCGTCTCCATCTGAGGAAGGCACCGGTGACCCCCGTCTCCATCCATGGAAGGCACCGGTGACCCCCGTCTCCATCCATGGAAGGCACCTGTGACCCCCCATCTCCATCCGAGGAAGGCACCGGTGACCCCCGTCTCCATCCATGGAAGGCACCGGTGACCCCCGTCTCCATCTGAGGAAGGCACCTGTGACCCCCGTCTCCATCCGAGGAAGGCACCGGTGACCCCGTCTCCATCCGAGGAAGGCACCAGTGACCCCCGTCTCCATCCGAGGAAGGCACCGGTGACCCCCGTCTCCATCCGAGGAAGGCACCTGTGACCCCCGTCTCCATCCATGGAAGGCACCGGTGACCCCCGTCTCCATCTGAGGAAGGCACCGGTGACCCCCGTCTCCATCCATGGAAGGCACCGGTGACCCCGTCTCCATCTGAGGAAGGCACCTGTGACCCCCGTCTCCATCCGAGGAAGGCACCTGTGACCCCCGTCTCCATCCGAGGAAGGCACCAGTGACCCCCGTCTCCATCCGAGGAAGGCACCGGTGACCCCCCTCTCCATCCGAGGAAGGCACCTGTGACCCCGTCTCCATCCGAGGAAGGCACCTGTGACCCCGTCTCCATCCGAGGAAGGCACCAGTGACCCCCGTCTCCATCCGAGGAAGGCACCGGTGACCCCCGTCTCCATCCGAGGAAGGCACCTGTGACCCCGTCTCCATCCATGGAAGGCACCGGTGACCCCCGTCTCCATCCATGGAAGGCACCGGTGACCCCCGTCTCCATCCATGGAAGGCACCGGTGACCCCCGTCTCCTCGGATGGAGACTTGGATAACTCTTTCCATCCTGGGAGGGGTGATTGTGGAGAACAGTACAGAAGTATTCCTCGGGGGGGAACAGGAGCATATACAGGGGTCTATGACACGGGGCCCCGGCTGGCACAGTATACAGAGGTCTATGACACGGGGGCCCCGGCTGGCACCGTATACAGGGGTCTATGACACGGGGGCCCGGCTGGCACCGTATACAGGGGTCTATGACACGGGGGCCCCGGCTGGCACAGTATACAGAGGTCTATGACACGGGGGCCCCGGCTGGCACGGTATACAGAGGTCTATGACACGGGGGCCCGGCTGGCACCGTATACAGGGGTCTATGACACGGGCCCCGGCTGGCACCGTATACAGGGGTCTATGACACGGGGGCCCCGGCTGGCACAGTATACAGAGGTCTATGACACGGGGGCCCCGGCTGGCACGGTATACAGAGGTCTATGACACGGGGGCCCGGCTGGCACCGTATACAGGGGTCTATGACACGGGGCCCCGGCTGGCACCGTATACAGAGGTCTATGACACGGGGGCCCGGCTGGCACCGTATACACGGGTCTATGACACGGGGCCCCGGCTGGCACCGTATACAGGGGTCTATGACACGGGGCCCCTGCTGGCACAGTATACAGAGGTCTATGACACGGGGGCCCCGGCTGGCACGGTATACAGAGGTCTATGACACGGGGGCCCGGCTGGCACCGTATACAGGGGTCTATGACACGGGGGCCCCGGCTGGCACCGTATACAGAGGTCTATGACACGGGGGCCCGGCTGGCACCGTATACAGGGGTCTATGACACGGGCCCCCCGGCTGGCACCGTATACAGGGGTCTAGGACACAGGGGCCCCGGCTGGCACCGTATACAGGGGTCTATGACACGTGGGCCCCGGCTGGCACCGTATACAGGGGTCTATGACACGGGCCCCGGCTGGCACCGTATACAGGGTTCTATGACACGGGGGCCCCGGCTGGCACAGTATACAGGGGTCTATGACACGGGGGCCCGGCTGGCACCGTATACAGGGGTCTATGACACGGGGGCCCCGGCTGGCACAGTATACAGAGGTCTATGACACGGGGGCCCCGGCTGGCACGGTATACAGAGGTCTATGACACGGGGGCCCGGCTGGCACCGTATACAGGGGTCTATGACACGGGGCCCCGGCTGGCACAGTATACAGGGGTCTATGACACGGGGGCCCCGGCTGGCACAGTATACAGAGGTCTATGACACGGGGGCCCCTGCTGGCACCGTATACAGGGGTCTATGACACGGGGCCCCGGCTGGCACTGTATACAGAGATCTATGACACGGGGGCCCCGGCTGGCACCATATACAGGGGTCTATGACACGGGGCCCCGGCTGGCACCATATACAGAGGTCTAGGACACGGGGCCCCGGCTGGCACAGTATACAGGGGTCTATGACACGGGGGCCCCGGCTGGCACAGTATACAGGGGTCTATGACACGAGGGCCCCGGCTGGCACCATATACAGAGGACTAGGATACAGGGGCCCCGGCTGGCACAGTATACAGGGGTCTATGACACGGGGGCCCCGGCTGGCACAGTATACAGGGGTCTATGACACAGGGGGCCCGGCTGGCACCGTATACAGGGGTCTATGACACGGGGCCCCGGCTGGCACAGTATACAGGGGTCTATGACACGGGGCCCCGGCTGGCACAGTATACAGGGGTCTATGACACGGGGCCCCGGCTGGCACAGTATACAGGGGTCTATGACACGGGGCCCCGGCTGGCACCGTATACAGAGGTCTATGACACGGGGCCCCTGCTGGCACAGTATACAGGGGTCTATGACAAGGGGCCCCCCGGCTGGCA
Source organism: Rana temporaria (assembly GCF_905171775.1). Taxonomy (NCBI): domain Eukaryota; kingdom Metazoa; phylum Chordata; class Amphibia; order Anura; family Ranidae; genus Rana; species Rana temporaria. The sequence goes on along the minus strand of NC_053493.1, from coordinate 428,431,275 downwards.
CAGTATACAGGGTTCTATGACACGGGGGCCCCGGCTGGCACAGTATACAGGGGTCTATGACACGGGGGTCCCGGCTTGCACAGTATACAGGGGTCTATGACACGGGGGCCCCGGCTGGCACAGTATACAGGGGTCTATGACACGGGGGCCCCGGCTGGCACCGTATACAGGGGTCTATGACACGGGGGCCCCGGCTGGCACCGTATACAGGGGTCTATGACACGGGGGCCCCGGCTGGCACCGTATACAGGGGTCTATGACACGGGGGCCCCGGCTGGCACCGTATACAGAGGTCTATGACACGGGGGCCCCGGCTGGCACCGTATACAGGGGTCTATGACACGGGGCCCCGGCTGGCACCGTATACAGAGGTCTATGACACGGAGGCCCCGGCTGGCACCGTATACAGGGGTCTATGACACGGGGGCCCCGGCTGGCACCGTATACAGAGATCTATGACACGGGGCCCCGGCTGGCACAGTATACAGAGGTCTATGACACGGAGCCCCGGCTGGCACCGTATACAGGGGTCTATGACACGGGGCCCCGGCTGGCACAGTACACAGAGGTCTATGACACGGGGGCCCCGGCTGGCACAGTATACAGAGGTCTATGACACGGAGCCCCGGCTGGCACCGTATACAGGGGTCTATGACACGGGGGCCCCGGCTGGCACAGTATACAGAGGTCTATGACACGGGGGCCCCGGCTGGCACCGTATACAGGCGTCTATGACACGGGGGCCCCTGCTGGCACAGTATACAGGGGTCTATGACACGGGGGCCCCGGCTGGCACTGTATACAGGGGTCTATGACACGGGGGCCCCGGCTGGCACCGTATACAGGGGTCTATGACACGGGGGCCCCGGCTGGCACCGTATACAGGGGTCTATGACACGGGGCCCCGGCTGGCACTGTATACAGAGATCTATGACACGGGGCCCCGGCTGGCACCGTATACAGGGGTCTATGATACGGGGCCCCGGCTGGCACAGTATACAGGGGTCTATGACACGGGGGCCCCGGCTGGCACCGTATACAGAGGTCTATGACACGGGGGCCCCGGCTGGCACCGTATACAGGGGTCTATGACACGGGGCCCCGGCTGGCACCGTATACAGAGGTCTATGACACGGAGGCCCCGGCTGGCACCGTATACAGGGGTCTATGACACGGGGGCCCCGGCTGGCACAGTATACAGAGGTCTATGACACGGGGGCCCCGGCTGGCACAGTATACAGAGGTCTATGACACGGAGCCCCGGCTGGCACCGTATACAGGGGTCTATGACACGGGGGCCCCGGCTGGCACCGTATACAGGGGTCTATGACACGGGGCCCCGGCTGGCACTGTATACAGAGATCTATGACACGGGGCCCCGGCTGGCACCGTATACAGGGGTCTATGATACGGGGCCCCGGCTGGCACAGTATACAGGGGTCTATGACACGGGGGCCCCGGCTGGCACCGTATACAGAGGTCTATGACACGGGGGCCCCGGCTGGCACCGTATACAGGGGTCTATGACACGGGGCCCCGGCTGGCACCGTATACAGAGGTCTATGACACGGAGGCCCCGGCTGGCACCGTATACAGGGGTCTATGACACGGGGGCCCCGGCTGGCACAGTATACAGAGGTCTATGACACGGGGGCCCCGGCTGGCACAGTATACAGAGGTCTATGACACGGAGCCCCGGCTGGCACCGTATACAGGGGTCTATGACACGGGGCCCCGGCTGGCACAGTACACAGAGGTCTATGACACGGGGGCCCCGGCTGGCACAGTATACAGAGGTCTATGACACGGAGCCCCGGCTGGCACCGTATACAGGGGTCTATGACACGGGGGCCCCGGCTGGCACAGTATACAGAGGTCTATGACACGGGGGCCCCTGCTGGCACAGTATACAGGGGTCTATGACACGGGGGCCCCGGCTGGCACTGTATACAGAGGTCTATGACACGGGGGCCCCGGCTGGCACTGTATACAGAGGTCTATGACACGGGGGCCCCGGCTGGCACAGTATACAGTGGTCTATGACACGGGGGCCCCGGCTGGCACAGTATACAGAGGTCTGGGGCCCCGGCTGGCACAGTATACAGGGGTCTATGACACGGGGGCCCCGGCTGGCACAGTATACAGTGGTCTATGACACGGGGGCCCCGGCTGGCACCGTATACAGGGGTCTATGACACGGGGGCCCCGGCTGGCACCGTATACAGGGGTCTATGACACGGGGCCCCGGCTGGCACTGTATACAGAGATCTATGACACGGGGCCCCGGCTGGCACCGTATACAGGGGTCTATGATACGGGGCCCCGGCTGGCACAGTATACAGGGGTCTATGACACGGGGCCCCGGCTGGCACCGTATACAGGGGTCTATGACACGGGGCCCCGGCTGGCACAGTATACAGGGGTCTATGATACGGGGCCCCGGCTGGCACCGTATACAGGGGTCTATGACACGGGGCCCCGGCTGGCACAGTATACAGAGGTCTATGACACGGGGGCCCCGGCTGGCACCGTATACAGGGGTCTATGACACGGGGCCCCGGCTGGCACAGTATACAGGGGTCTATGACACGGGGGCCCCGGCTGGCACCGTATACAGGGGTCTATGACACGGGGCCCCGGCTGGCACCGTATAGAGAGGTCTATGACACGGGGCCCCGGCTGGCACAGTATACAGAGGTCTATGACAAGGGGCCCCGGCTGGCACAGTATACACAGGTCTATGACACGGGGGCCCCGGCTGGCACAGTATACAGGGGTCTATGACACGGGGCCCCGGCTGGCACCGTATACAGAGGTCTATGACACGGGGCCCCGGCTGGCACAGTATACAGAGGTCTATGACAAGGGGCCCCGGCTGACACAGTATACAGAGGTCTATGACAAGGGGCCCCGGCTGACACAGTATACAGGGGTCTATGACACGGGGGCCCCGGCTGGCACAGTATACAGAGGTCTATGACACGGGGGCCCCGGCTGGCACAGTATACAGGGGTCTATGACACGGGGCCCCGGCTGGCACAGTATACAGGGTTCTATGACACGGGGCCCCGGCTGGCACCGTATACAGGGGTCTATGACACGGGGCCCCGGCTGGCACAGTATACAGGGGTCTATGACACGGGGGCCCCGGCTGGCACAGTATACAGAGGTCTATGACACGGGGGCCCCTGCTGGCACCGTATACAGAGGTCTATGACACGGGGCCCCGGCTGGCTCCGTATACAGGGGTCTATGACACGGGGCCCCGGCTGGCACTGTATACAGAGATCTATGACACGGGGCCCCGGCTGGCACCGTATACAGGGGTCTATGACACGGGGCCCCGGCTGGCACCGTATACAGGGGTCTATGACACGGGGCCCCGGCTGGCACTGTATACAGAGATCTATGACACGGGGCCCCGGCTGGCACCGTATACAGGGGTCTATGACACGGGGCCCCGGCTGGCACAGTATACAGGGGTCTATGACACGGGGCCCCGGCTGGCACTGTATACAGGCGTCTATGACACGGGGCCCCGGCTGGCACTGTATACAGGCGTCTATGACACGGGGGCCCCGGCTGGCACCATATACAGGGGTCTATGACACGGGGCCCCGGCTGGCACCGTATACAGGGGTCTATGACACGGGGCCCCGGCTGACACCGTATACAGAGGTCTATGACACGGGGCCCCGGCTGGCACCGTATACAGGGGTCTATGACACGGGGGCCCCGGCTGGCACCGTATACAGGCGTCTATGACACGGGGGTCCCGGCTGGCACCGTATACAGGGGTCTATGACACGGGGGCCCCTGCTGGCACCGTATACAGGGGTCTATGACACGGGGCCCCGGCTGGCACCGTATACAGAGGTCTATGACACGGGGGCCCGGCTGGCACAGTATACAGAGGTCTATGACACGGGGGCCCCAGCTGGCACCGTATACAGGGGTCTATGACACGGGGGCCCCGGCTGGCACCGTATACAGGGGTCTATGACACGGGGGCCCGGCTGGCACCGTATACAGAGGTCTATGACACGGGGCCCCTGCTGGCACAGTATACAGAGGTCTATGACACGGGGCCCCGGCTGGCACACTATACAGAGGTCTATGACACGGGGGCCCCGGCTGGCACAGTATACAGAGGTCTATGACACGGGGCCCCCCGGCTGGCACCGTATACAGGGGTCTATGACACGGGGCCCCGGCTGGCACAGTATACAGGGGTCTATGACACGGGGGCCCCGGCTGGCACAGTATACAGAGATCTATGACACGGGGCCCCGGCTGGCACCGTATACAGAGGTCTATGACACGGGGGCCCCGGCTGGCACCGTATACAGAGATCTATGACACGGGGGCCCCGGCTGGCACCGTATACAGGGGTCTATGACACGGGGCCCCCCGGCTGGCACCGTATACAGGGGTCTATGACACGGGGCCCCGGCTGGCACTGTATACAGAGATCTATGACACGGGGCCCCGGCTGGCACCGTATACAGGGGTCTATGACACGGGGGCCCCGGCTGGCACAGTATACAGAGGTCTATGACACGGGGCCCCCCGGCTGGCACCGTATACAGGGGTCTATGACACGGGGCCCCGGCTGGCACAGTATACAGGGGTCTATGACACGGGGGCCCCGGCTGGCACAGTATACAGAGATCTATGACACGGGGGCCCGGCTGGCACAGTATACAGAGGTCTAGGACACAGGGGCCCCGGCTGGCACAGTATACAGAGGTCTGGGGCCCCGGCTGGCACAGTATACAGAGGTCTAGGACACAGGGGCCCCGGCTGGCACAGTATACAGAGGTCTATGACACGGGGGCCCCGGCTGGCACAGTATACAGAGGTCTATGACACAGGGGTCCCGGCTGGCACAGTATACAGGGGTCTATGACACGGGGGCCCCGGCTGGCACAGTATACAGGGGTCTATGACACGGGGGCCCCGGCTGGCACCGTATACAGGGGTCTATGACACGGGGCCCCGGCTGGCACAGTATACAGGGGTCTATGACACGGGGGCCCCGGCTGGCACAGTATACAGGGGTCTATGACACGGGGCCCCGGCTGGCACAGTATACAGGGGTCTATGACACGGGGCCCCGGCTGGCACAGTATACAGGGGTCTATGACACGGGGGCCCCGGCTGGCACAGTATACAGGGGTCTATGACACGGGGGCCTCGGCTGGCACAGTATACAGAGGTCTGGGGCCCCGGCTGGCACAGTATACAGAGGTCTAGGACACAGGGGCCCCGGCTGGCACAGTATACAGAGGTCTAGGACACAGGGGCCCCGGCTGGCACAGTATACAGAGGTCTGGGGCCCCGGCTGGCACCGTATACAGAGGTCTGGGGCCCCGGCTGGCACAGTATACACAGGTCTATGACACGGGGGCCCTGGCTGGCACAGTATACAGGGGTCTGGGGCCCCGGCTGGCACCGTATACAGGGGTCTATGACACGGGGGCCCGGCTGGCACCATATACAGGGGTCTATGACACAGGGGCCCCGGCTGGCACAGTATACAGAGGTCTAGGACACAGGGGCCCCGGCTGGCACAGTATACAGGGGTCTATGACACGGGGGCCCGGCTGGCACAGTATACAGGGGTCTATGACACGGGGGCCCCAGCTGGCACAGTATACACAGGTCTATGACACGGGGGCCCCGGCTGGCACAGTATACAGGGGTCTAGGACACAGGGGCCCCGGCTGGCACAGTATACAGGGGTCTATGACACGGGGGCCCCGGCTGGCACCGTATACAGGGGTCTATGACACGGGGGCCCCGGCTGGCACAGTATACAGAGGTCTAGGACACGGGGGCCCCGGCCTGGCACAGTATACAGGGGTCTATGACACGGGGGCCCCGGCTGGCACCGTATACAGAGGTCTATGACACGGGGGCCCCGGCTGGCACAGTATACAGAGGTCTAGGACACAGGGGCCCCGGCCTGGCACAGTATACAGGGGTCTATGACACGGGGGCCCGGCTGGCACAGTATACAGAGGTCTAGGACACAGGGGCCCCGGCTGGCACAGTATACAGAGGTCTAGGACACAGGGGCCCCGGCTGGCACAGTATACAGAGGTCTATGACACGGGGCCCCGGCTGGCACAGTATACAGAGGTCTATGACACGGGGGCCCCGGCTGGCACAGTATACAGGGGTCTATGACACGGGGGCCCGGCTGGCACAGTATACAGGGGTCTATGACACGGGGGCCCCAGCTGGCACCGTATACAGGGGTCTATGACACGGGGGCCCCGGCTGGCACAGTATACAGGGGTCTATGACACGGGGGCCCGGCTGGCACAGTATACACAGGTCTATGACACGGGGGCCCCGGCTGGCACAGTATACAGGGGTCTATGACACGGGGCCCCGGCTGGCACAGTATACAGGGGTCTATGACACGGGGGCCCCAGCTGGCACCGTATACAGAGGTCTATGACACGGGGCCCCGGCTGGCACAGTATACAGGGGTCTATGACACGGGGGCCCCGGCTGGCACAGTATACAGAGGTCTGGGGCCCCGGCTGGCACAGTATACAGAGGTCTGGGGCCCCGGCTGGCACAGTATACAGAGGTCTGGGGCCCCGGCTGGCACAGTATACAGAGGTCTGGGGCCCCGGCTGGCACAGTATACAGAGGTCTGGGGCCCCGGCTGGCACAGTATACACAGGTCTGGGGCCCCGGCTGGCACAGTATACAGAGGTCTGGGGCCCCGGCTGGCACAGTATACACAGGTCTGGGGCCCCTCTATGTTAGGGGTCAGGCTGTGATGTTGAATTCAGCAGAAGCTTCTGTGTGAAAATTTCTGGAATTTGCAGACATTCCCTTCACTTCGTCTACATCCTCCCCCGACTATTGTCCCCGGTCCCTGAGATCCGCTCTGTCCATTGTCAGCCTCTCCGCACTGCGCATGCGTGATGTCTGAGGAGACTCCAGAACCTGAACCCCGAGACACATGGAGAGGAAGGTGAGGCCCCCCGAAACTCACAGACCACCCCCCCATCACTGGTACCCCATCCCCCCGAAACTGATACCCCTCCCATCCCCCTCCCTGAACCCCGAGACACATGGAGAGGAAGGTGAGGCCCCCCGAAACTGATACCCCCTCCCCCATCACTGGTACCCCATCCCCCCTCCCTGATACCCCCTCCCATCCCCCTCCCTGAACCCCGAGACACATGGAGAGGAAGGTGAGGCCCCCCGAAACTCACAGACCACCCCCCCATCACTGGTACCCCATCCCCCCGAAACTGATACCCCTCCCATCCCCCTCCCTGAACCCCGAGACACATGGAGAGGAAGGTGAGGCCCCCCGAAACTGATACCCCCTCCCCCATCACTGGTACCCCATCCCCCCTCCCTGATACCCCCTCCCATCCCCCTCCCTGAACCCCGAGACACATGGAGAGGAAGGTGAGGCCCCCCGAAACTCACAGACCACCCCCCCATCACTGGTACCCCATCCCCCCTCCCTGATACCCCTCCCATCCCCCTCCCTGAACCCCGAGACACATGGAGAGGAAGGTGAGGCCCCCCGAAACTGACACCCCCTCCCCCATCCCTGGTACCCCATCCCCCCTCCCTGATACCCCCTCCCATCCCCCTCCCTGAACCCCGAGACACATGGAGAGGAAGGTGAGGCCCCCCGAAACTCACAGACCACCCCCCCATCACTGGTACCCCATCCCCCCTCCCTGACACCCCTCCCATCCCCCTCCCTGAACCCCGAGACACATGGAGAGGAAGGTGAGGCCCCCCAAAACTCACAGACCACCCCCCCATCACTGGTACCCCATCCCCCCTCCCTGATACCCCCTCCCCCCATCACTGGTACCCCATCCCCCCTCCCTGACACCCCTCCCATCCCCCTCCCTGAACCCCGAGACACATGGAGAGGAAGGTGAGGCCCCCCGAAACTGACACCCCCTCCCCCATCCCTGGTACCCCATCCCCCCTCCCTGATACCCCCTCCCATCCCCCTCCCTGAACCCCGAGACACATGGAGAGGAAGGTGAGGCCCCCCGAAACTGACACCCCCTCCCCCATCCCTGGTACCCCATCCCCCTCCCTGACACATGGAGAGGAAGGTGAGGCCCCCCAAGAGTGACAGACCCCCCATCACTGGTACCCCATCCCCCCTCCCTGATACCCCTCCCATCCCCCCTCCCTGACACCCCTCCCATCCCCCTCCCTGAACCCCGAGACACATGGAGAGGAAGGTGAGGCCCCCCGAAACTGACACCCCCTCCCCCCTCCCTGGTACCCCATCCCCCTCCCTGACACATGGAGAGGAAGGTGAGGCCCCCCAAGAGTGACAGACCCCCCATCACTGGTACCCCATCCCCCCTCCCTGATACCCCTCCCATCCCCCTCCCTGATACCCCTCCCATCCCCCTCCCTGAACCCCGAGACACATGGAGAGGAAGGTGAGGCCCCCCAAGAGTGACAGACCCCCCATCACTGGTACCCCTCCCCCATCCCTGAACCCCGAAACACATGGCGAGGAAGGTGAGGCCCCCCGAGAGTGACACCCCCTCCCCCATCACTGGTACCCCTCCCCCCAGAGGTGTATTTAGGTTTTGTGCTGCCCTAGGCCTGACTAAACTCGCGCACCCCCTTAATTAAATATGACACACCCCTTTCTGGCAAGGTCACGCCCCTTTCTGTTTAAGACCCGCCCTAAAAAATTTGAAGATTTTATGTTGTTTGCGTAAGTCGTCCGTGAATGGCGCTGGACGTCATTTACGTTCACGTCGAAACCAATACGTCCTTGCGGCGTACTTTGGCGCAATGCACGCTGGGATATGTACACGGATGGCGCATGCGCCGTTCGTAAAAAACGTCAATCACGTCGGGTCACCATCCATTTACATAAAACACGCCCCCCTTCATCCTCATTTCAATTAGGCGCGCTTAAGCCGGCCCCATTTACGCTACGCCGCCGCAACTTAGGAGGCAAGTGCTTTGTGAGGCCCCCCAACACTGACGGACCCCCCCCACCCCCCCTGACACCCCCTCCACCATCCCTGATACCCCCTCCACCATCCCTGACACCCCCTCCACCATCCCTGAGTGCAAGAGACACCCCCTCCCCCATACCTGGTACCCCCCTCTACCACTGCTGACACCCCCTCCTCCATACCTGGTACCCCCCTCTACCACTGCTGACACCCCCTCCTCCATACCTGGTACCCCCCTCTACCACTGCTGACACCCCCTCCACCATCCCTGAGTGCAAGAGACACCCCCTCCTCCATCCCTGACACCCCCTCCACCATCCCTGAGTGCAAGAGACACCCCCTCCCCCATACCTGGTACCCCCCTCTACCACTGCTGACACCCCCTCCACCATCCCTGAGTGCAAGAGACACCCCCTCCCCCATACCTGGTACCCCCCTCTACCACTGCTGACACCCCCTCCACCATCCCTGAGTGCAAGAGACACCCCCTCCTCCATACCTGATACCCCCGACTGCAAGAGACACCTTTCCTGACCACATGAGGTTGTGGCAATGATTGTGCAGCGAGCCGAGACTCCAATCACATCGCTCCCAGGAAGAGACCCCTTTATATCTGTACAGAGGAGCTTACACTCTAATGCCCCCCCCCCCACAGTCACAGCACTGTCTGTACCACAGGAGCTTACACTCTAATGTCCCCTCCCCCCCACAGTCACAGCACTGTCTGTACCACAGGAGCTTACACTCTAATGTCCCCTCCCCCACAGTCACAGCACTGTCTGTACCACAGGAGCTTACACTCTAATGCCCCCCCCCCACAGTCACAGCACTGTCTGTACCACAGGAGCTTACACTCTAATGTCCCCTCCCCCACAGTCACAGCACTGTCTGTACCACAGGAGCTTACACTCTAATGTCCCCTCCCCCACAGTCACAGCACTGTCTGTACCACAGGAGCTTACACTCTAATGTCCCCCCCCCCACAGTCACAGCACTGTCTGTACCACAGGAGCTTACACTCTAATGTCCCCCCCCCCCCAGTCACAGCACTGTCTGTACCACAGGAGCTTACACCCTAATGTCCCCCCCCCCCACAGTCACAGCACTGTCTGTACCACAGGAGCTTACACTCTAATGTCCCCTCCCCCACAGTCACAGCACTGTCTGTACCACAGGAGCTTACACTCTAATGTCCCCTCCCCCACAGTCACAGCACTGTCTGTACCACAGGAGCTTACACTCTAATGTCCCCTCCCCCACAGTCACAGCACTGTCTGTACCACAGGAGCTTACACTCTAATGTCCCCTCCCCCACAGTCACAGCACTGTCTGTACCACAGGAGCTTACACTCTAATGTCCCCTCCCCCACAGTCACAGCACTGTCTGTACCACAGGAGCTTACACTCTAATGTCCCCTCCCCCCCACAGTCACAGCACTGTCTGTACCACAGGAGCTTACACTCTAATGTCCCCTCCCCCACAGTCACAGCACTGTCTGTACCACAGGAGCTTACACTCTAATGTCCCCCCCCCCACAGTCACAGCACTGTCTGTACCACAGGAGCTTACACTCTAATGTCCCCTCCCCCCCACAGTCACAGCACTGTCTGTACCACAGGAGCTTACACTCTAATGTCCCCTCCCCCCACAGTCACAGCACTGTCTGTACCACAGGAGCTTACACTCTAATGTCCCCTCCCCCACAGTCACAGCACTGTCTGTACCACAGGAGCTTACACTCTAATGTCCCCTCCCCCCCACAGTCACAGCACTGTCTGTACCACAGGAGCTTACACTCTAATGTCCCCCCCCCCACAGTCACAGCACTGTCTGTACCACAGGAGCTTACACTCTAATGTCCCCTCCCCCACAGTCACAGCACTGTCTGTACCACAGGAGCTTACACTCTAATGTCCCCTCCCCCACAGTCACAGCACTGTCTGTACCACAGGAGCTTACACTCTAATGTCCCCCCCCCCACAGTCACAGCACTGTCTGTACCACAGGAGCTTACACTCTAATGTCCCCCCCCCCACAGTCACAGCACTGTCTGTACCACAGGAGCTTACACTCTAATGTCCCCCCCCCCCACAGTCACAGCACTGTCTGTACCACAGGAGCTTACACTCTAATGTCCCCTCCCCCACAGTCACAGCACTGTCTGTACCACAGGAGCTTACACTCTAATGTCCCCTCCCCCACAGTCACAGCACTGTCTGTACCACAGGAGCTTACACTCTAATGTCCCCCCCCCCCCACAGTCACAGCACTGTCTGTACCACAGGAGCTTACACTCTAATGTCCCCTCCCCCACAGTCACAGCACTGTCTGTACCACAGGAGCTTACACTCTAATGTCCCCTCCCCCCCACAGTCACAGCACTGTCTGTACCACAGGAGCTTACACTCTAATGTCCCCTCCCCCACAGTCACAGCACTGTCTGTACCACAGGAGCTTACACTCTAATGTCCCCTCCCCCCCACAGTCACAGCACTGTCTGTACCATAGGAGCTTACACTCTAATGTCCCCTCCCCCCCACAGTCACAGCACTGTCTGTACCACAGGAGCTTACACTCTAATGTCCCCCCCCCACAGTCACAGCACTGTCTGTACCACAGGAGCTTACACTCTAATGTCCCCCCCCCCACAGTCACAGCACTGTCTGTACCACAGGAGCTTACACTCTAATGTCCCCCCCCCCCCACAGTCACAGCACTGTCTGTACCACAGGAGCTTACACTCTAATGCCCCCTCCCCCACAGTCACAGCACTGTCTGTACCATAGGAGCTTACACTCTAATGTCCCCCCCCCACAGTCACAGCACTGTCTGTACCACAGGAGCTTACACTCTAATGTCCCCCCCCCCCCACAGTCACAGCACTGTCTGTACCACAGGAGCTTACACTCTAATGTCCCCCCCCCACAGTCACAGCACTGTCTGTACCACAGGAGCTTACACTCTAATGTCCCCTCCCCCCCACAGTCACAGCACTGTCTGTACCACAGGAGCTTACACTCTAATGTCCCCTCCCCCACAGTCACAGCACTGTCTGTACCACAGGAGCTTACACTCTAATGTCCCCCCCCCACAGTCACAGCACTGTCTGTACCACAGGAGCTTACACTCTAATGTCCCCTCCCCCACAGTCACAGCACTGTCTGTACCACAGGAGCTTACACTCTAATGTCCCCTCCCCCCCACAGTCACAGCACTGTCTGTACCACAGGAGCTTACACTCTAATGTCCCCTCCCCCACAGTCACAGCACTGTCTGTACCACAGGAGCTTACACTCTAATGTCCCCTCCCCCCCACAGTCACAGCACTGTCTGTACCACAGGAGCTTACACTCTAATGTCCCCCCCCCCCCCACAGTCACAGCACTGTCTGTACCACAGGAGCTTACACTCTAATGTCCCCCCCCCCACAGTCACAGCACTGTCTGTACCACAGGAGCTTACACTCTAATGTCCCCTCCCCCACAGTCACAGCACTGTCTGTACCACAGGAGCTTACACTCTAATGTCCCCCCCCCACAGTCACAGCACTGTCTGTACCACAGGAGCTTACACTCTAATGTCCCCTCCCCCACAGTCACAGCACTGTCTGTACCACAGGAGCTTACACTCTAATGTCCCCTCCCCCACAGTCACAGCACTGTCTGTACCACAGGAGCTTACACTCTAATGCCCCCCCCCCCACAGTCACAGCACTGTCTGTACCACAGGAGCTTACACTCTAATGTCCCCCCCCCCACAGTCACAGCACTGTCTGTACCACAGGAGCTTACACTCTAATGTCCCCCCCCCCCACAGTCACAGCACTGTCTGTACCACAGGAGCTTACACTCTAATGTCCCCTCCCCCACAGTCACAGCACTGTCTGTACCACAGGAGCTTACACTCTAATGCCCCCTCCCCCACAGTCACAGCACTGTCTGTACCACAGGAGCTTACACTCTAATGTCCCCTCCCCCACAGTCACAGCACTGTCTGTACCACAGGAGCTTACACTCTAATGTCCCCCCCCCCCACAGTCACAGCACTGTCTGTACCACAGGAGCTTACACTCTAATGTCCCCTCCCCCACAGTCACAGCACTGTCTGTACCACAGGAGCTTACACTCTAATGTCCCCTCCCCCCCACAGTCACAGCACTGTCTGTACCACAGGAGCTTACACTCTAATGTCCCCTCCCCCACAGTCACAGCACTGTCTGTACCACAGGAGCTTACACTCTAATGTCCCCCCCCCCACAGTCACAGCACTGTCTGTACCACAGGAGCTTACACTCTAATGTCCCCTCCCCCCCACAGTCACAGCACTGTCTGTACCACAGGAGCTTACACTCTAATGCCCCCTCCCCCACAGTCACAGCACTGTCTGTACCATAGGAGCTTACACTCTAATGTCCCCCCCCCACAGTCACAGCACTGTCTGTACCACAGGAGCTTACACTCTAATGTCCCCTCCCCCCCACAGTCACAGCACTGTCTGTACCACAGGAGCTTACACTCTAATGTCCCCCCCCCACAGTCACAGCACTGTCTGTACCACAGGAGCTTACACTCTAATGTCCCCTCCCCCCCACAGTCACAGCACTGTCTGTACCACAGGAGCTTACACTCTAATGTCCCCTCCCCCACAGTCACAGCACTGTCTGTACCACAGGAGCTTCCACTCTAATGTCCCCCCCCCCCCACAGTCACAGCACTGTCTGTACCACAGGAGCTTACACTCTAATGGCCCCCCCCCCCACAGTCACAGCACTGTCTGTACCACAGGAGCTTACACTCTAATGTCCCCCCCCCACAGTCACAGCACTGTCTGTACCACAGGAGCTTACACTCTAATGTCCCCTCCCCCCCACAGTCACAGCACTGTCTGTACCACAGGAGCTTACACTCTAATGCCCCCTCCCCCACAGTCACAGCACTGTCTGTACCATAGGAGCTTACACTCTAATGTCCCCTCCCCCCCACAGTCACAGCACTGTCTGTACCATAGGAGCTTACACTCTAATGCCCCCTCCCCCACAGTCACAGCACTGTCTGTACCATAGGAGCTTACACTCTAATGTCCCCCCCCCACAGTCACAGCACTGTCTGTACCACAGGAGCTTACACTCTAATGTCCCCTCCCCCACAGTCACAGCACTGTCTGTACCACAGGAGCTTCCACTCTAATGTCCCCCCCCCACAGTCACAGCACTGTCTGTACCACAGGAGCTTACACTCTAATGTCCCCCCCCCCCACAGTCACAGCACTGTCTGTACCACAGGAGCTTACACTCTAATGTCCCCCCCCCCCACAGTCACAGCACTGTCTGTACCACAGGAGCTTCCACTCTAATGTCCCCCCCCCACAGTCACAGCACTGTCTGTACCACAGGAGCTTACACTCTAATGTCCCCCCCCCCCACAGTCACAGCACTGTCTGTACCACAGGAGCTTCCACTCTAATGTCCCCCCCCCACAGTCACAGCACTGTCTGTACCACAGGAGCTTACACTCTAATGTCCCCCCCCCCCACAGTCACAGCACTGTCTGTACCACAGGAGCTTACACTCTAATGTCCCCCTCCCCCACAGTCACAGCACTGTCTGTACCACAGGAGCTTCCACTCTAATGTCCCCCCCCCCACAGCCACAGCACTGTCTGTACCACAGGAGCTTACACCCTAATGTCCCCCCCCCCCACAGTCACAGCACTGTCTGTACCACAGGAGCTTACACTCTAATGTCCCCTCCCCCCCACAGTCACAGCACTGTCTGTACCACAGGAGCTTACACTCTAATGTCCCCTCCCCCCCACAGTCACAGCACTGTCTGTACCACAGGAGCTTACACTCTAATGTCCCCTCCCCCACAGTCACAGCACTGTCTGTACCATAGGAGCTTACACTCTAATGTCCCCTCCCCCCCACAGTCACAGCACTGTCTGTACCACAGGAGCTTACACTCTAATGTCCCCTCCCCCACAGTCACAGCACTGTCTGTACCACAGGAGCTTACACTCTAATGTCCCCCCCCCACAGTCACAGCACTGTCTGTACCATAGGAGCTTACACTCTAATGTCCCCTCCCCCCCACAGTCACAGCACTGTCTGTACCACAGGAGCTTACACTCTAATGTCCCCTCCCCCACAGTCACAGCACTGTCTGTACCACAGGAGC
This sequence comes from Rana temporaria, assembly GCF_905171775.1. Lineage (NCBI taxonomy): Eukaryota > Metazoa > Chordata > Amphibia > Anura > Ranidae > Rana > Rana temporaria. Next base: position 428,416,109 of record NC_053493.1, on the reverse strand, counting down.
TTACACTCTAATGTCCCCCCCCCCCACAGTCACAGCACTGTCTGTACCACAGGAGCTTACACTCTAATGTCCCCCCCCCCACAGTCACAGCACTGTCTGTACCACAGGAGCTTACACTCTAATGTCCCCTCCCCCACAGTCACAGCACTGTCTGTACCACAGGAGCTTACACTCTAATGTCCCCCCCCCACAGTCACAGCACTGTCTGTACCACAGGAGCTTACACTCTAATGTCCCCCCCCCCCCCCCCCCCACAGTCACACAATATTGCAATGATATCTGGATGATTCCCATCCCCCGAAACATCCGAAAAACAAACTTTTAGTGAAAACAAATTCATGTAAAATATTTATCCTGTATGGAGGGGAGAAGGAGAACACACCGAGTCATATAGTCCTCCTCTCTTCCTCCTCTCCTCTTTCTTTTCCTCCTCCTCTCCTCTTCCTCCTCCTTTCTTCTTCTTTTTCTTCCTTCTCCTCTTCTTTCCCTTCCTCCTCCTCTTTTCTTCCTCTCCTCTTTCTCCTCCCTCTTCCTCTTCCTCCTCTTCCTCTTTCCCTTCCTCCTCTTTCTTTTCCTCCTCCTCTCCTCTTCCTCCTCTTCTCTTCCTCCTCCTTCTCTTCCTCCTCTTCTCTTCCTCCTCTTCTCTTCCTCCTCCTTCTCTTCCTCCTCTTCTCTTCCTCCTCTTCTCTTCCTTCTCTCTTCTTCCCCTCCTCTTCCTCTCCTCTTTCTCCTCCCTCTTCCTCTTTCTCCTCTTCCTCTCCTATTCCTCCTTTTCCTCTCCTTATCCTCCTCTTTCTTTTCCTCCTCCTCTCCTCTTCCTCTCCTCTTTCTCCTCCCTCTTCCTCTTCCTCCTCTTCCTCTTTCCCTTCCTCCTCTTTTCTTCCTCTCCTCTTCCTCCTTTTCCTCTTTCCCTTCCTCCTCTTTCTTTTCCTCCTCCTCTCCTCTTCCTCCTCTTCTCTTCCTCCTCTTCTCTTCCTCCTCTTCTCTTCCTCCTCTTCTCTTCCTCCTCTTCCTCTCCTCTTTCTCCTCCCTCTTCCTCTTTCTCCTTTTCCTCTTTCCCTTCCTCCTCTTTCTTTTCCTCCTCCTCTCCTCTTCCTCCTCTTCTCTTCCTCCTCTTCTCTTCCTCCTCTTCTCTTCCTCCTCTTCTCTTCCTTCTCTCTTCTTCCCCTCCTCTTCCTCTCCTCTTTCTCCTCCCTCTTCCTCTTTCTCCTCTTCCTCTCCTATTCCTCCTCTTCCTCTCCTTATCCTCCTCTTTCTTTTCCTCCTCCTCTCCTCTTCATCTCCTCTTTCTCCTCCCTCTTCCTCTTTCTCCTCTTCCTCTCCTATTCCTCCTTTTCCTCTCCTTATCCTCCTCTTTCTTTTCCTCCTCCTCTCCTCTTCCTCTCCTCTTTCTCCTCCCTCTTCCTCTTTCTCCTCTTCCTCTCCTATTCCTCCTTTTCCTCTCCTTATCCTCCTCTTTCTTTTCCTCCTCCTCTCCTCTTCATTTCTTCTTCTTCTTCTTCTTTCTTCCTTCTCCTCTTCTTTCTCTTTCTCCTCCTACCGTTTTGGGGGCCCCCCCCCCGTTTTGTCCGAGAATCTCTCTTGTTTCCCATCTCCCCCTCTCCCCCCCCCCCTCGGGTCAGCTGATGACCTCCCACGGCTTCCAATAGCATCTCTATGTTGATGGGGACAAGGGCCTCATCCCCACAACCCTGGCTGGTAGTTGTGGGGGTCTGCGGGCTTATCTTAATCTGGAACGTGAAGTGGGGGATGGGACACTGGAGACGGGACACTGGTGACGGGAGACGGGACACTGGAGACGGGGGTGTGACGGTATTAGAATGATATCCCCGTCAAATATTCCCTTCTTCCATAAAGAGCATCACCCCAATATTCCCACGAGGAGGAACATTCCTGGAATCGCCCCAATAAGCCACACATGAGACAAGCTTACTGCTTGAACAACACAGAGTTTTAATGGTATAACACAGAGCTTATATGTCATTTCCAAAACTGTTACAATGACAAATCTCCACCCCCTCACACTGTGGGGGCTCCCATACAGATGACTAGGTAGACACGACGGGGCCGACCCTGAAGACACATTTCTTTAGATAATGACATCAGTGACGTTAATTACTAGTTCAAACAGAATACATTATTTAGACAGCCTGGCCCTGTGGATAGAAGGGATAATTACCACAATGAAGCAATCAGAATAATTAACATGAGCCCCTTCTAATCACAGTAACCACAGGGCTTCTTCACACACACACAATAGATCAATTAACCCTTTGAAATAGGGAGCTGGCTGAGGAAGGGTCATTAACATATCAATAGTCTGTTAGAGGAGTGAGTCACACCTGAAATCCTCTAACACACACACAGCATTAACCAAGCAAGGAGAATTTAAACTGAAGCATCCTTCACAATGGCCCCCCTTTTTCTCCCGGCTCCGGCAACCCGGTTGGACCTTCCCTGGTCCAGTAGGCTTGACTGGTTCAGAGCTTTTAGTCCGAGGTTAACTCCGTTTGGCGTAACTGACCTCCCTTGGCAACTGCTTCAGACTCAGGTATGCCACCGGGTCGTCAGATCACACGCTGGTCAGTCCCCAAGTCTTTGTGTGATCTGCAGAGTCACCAGAAGTCAGTGTGAAGACGGCGAATGGGTCTGTGCGCCGCCGTCTAGGTGTCCCGCTATGGGAGGGGCAGGTTATGGCTCTGAAGTGACAATCACAGGAGATTCATAAAAAGAAAAAGTTATATTTGTTGAAATGCTGTAGCACTGGTGCTCAGAGTCCGGGGGGGGGGGGGACTCAGAGCCCCATAAGGTCAGCCACCCTCTGCTCCCTCCGCAGCCGCCGGTTCTCCTCTTTGAGCTTCTCCAGCAGTTCATGGAGCCTGGGGGGGTCAGCCCGCTGTGACCTCAGGTGGTTGTTCTCCTCCTCCATGCGGCTTATGCACTCCTCCAGCTCCATGTACTCACGGATCAGCTCCTGCTTGCTCATGTCCTGCAGGCTCTCCACGTGGTCCTTCATCATCAGGAACTGGGTGGTGGTGTAAGGGGCCACCGGTGGGCCCTTGGCGAACATCTCGGCCCGCATCTGGGACGCCCGCTGCGACTCCCTCTCCTCCAGACGCTTCTTCTCCTCCCAGGTCCGCTGGTTATATGACTTCCAGGACCTCTTCTTCTTGGAGGTTAGCTGGCGGTGCCTCTTTCTGCCCAGCTCCCTCCAGGGCCCCTCCGGCTCAGGGCTGTCGCCCATGACCAGCTGACAATGGTGTTCCCTGTTGTCCGTAATAACAGATTGTACCATGAGGGCTTCGTAAGGGGTGCCCAATGGTTCTTCCCGACCCAGCTCCTGGAGATCCCAAGCCGAGTCTACACAATGGGCTGCTGCTGGTGGGCGGTACCCAGGTCGAGACCAATTTGACCTGGTGTTGTCGTTCATGGGGCAATTCTGCTTGAAGTGACCCAGCTGTTTGCACCGGAAGCAGCGTTGTTCGTTGTCCTCCTGGCGTGGATAGCGAGGGCTAGATGTCACCGGTCTGTTAGGAGGTTGGTATCTAGCGGCTGGTGGGTGTGAGGGCACCGTTTGTGGTGGAGGTTGTTCCTGTGGTGTGACCTGGTTCGTCTTGCGAGTATCTGCATATTCATCCGCCAACTTCGCGGCCTCTGGTAGAGTCATGGGCCTGCGATCTCTCACCCAATCTTTGACATCCGTCTGGATGTGATTGTAAAATTGCTCCAGGAGCATTAGTTGCAAAATGTCCTCTGCGGTGGTGGCCTGGCTGCTGTTAACCCAGTTAGAGGCCGACAGGGACAGCTGGCATGCCCATTCCGCGTAAGAGTCTTTCGTGGTTTTGCGTGAGTCCCTGAACTTCTGTCGGTGGGACTCTGGGGTTACTGCATAACGAGCCAGGAGCGCTTCTTTAACCCGGGCGTAGCTATGGATATCCTGATCTGGCACGGTCCGGAAAGCATCAGAAGCTTTGCCTGACAATATTGCAACCCACTCTCCTCTCGCTATTCGGTGCAGGTTACATTGTCGCTCAAAGTCCGCCAGGTAGTTATCAATCTCACAGTCCTTTTCATCAAAAGCTTTAAAAGCGCTAAACGGAATCTTCCTTGCGTCTGCTGTGCTGTACTCACTGTTCGTAGAAGGTGCGGCTGCTTGTTGGACTGCTGCCAGTTTTAACTGTAGCTCTGCGTCCCTTATTTGTTTATCCTTCTGTAGTTCTGCGTCTCTTATTTGTTTATCCTTCTGTAGTTCTGCGTCTCTTATTTGTTTAGCCGCCTCCGCTAACGCCTCCGTCCATCACTTTGAGCACCACATCCGTCGTTGGGTTCGGACCGAACCATGCTAGCTTCTCTCTCATTAGCTTGTTGGCTGGCGATTCCGCTTGGTTTTGTTGCTAGCAATCCTTCCACGAACTTCCAGTAGTTCTTCCAGTGTCTGCTTGGAATCCGGGTGTAAAGGAGAGTAGAAGGGAAAATCCCGCAGCTGCCAACCAGTTGTGACGGTATTAGAATGATATCCCCGTCAACATTCCCTTCTTCCCATAAAGAGCATCACCCAATATTCCATGAGGAGGAACATTCCTGGAATCGCCCCAATAAGCCACACATGAGTCAGCGCTTACTGCTGGAACAAGACAGATTTTAATGGTATAACACAGAGCTTATATGTAATTTACGAACTGTTACAATGACAAATCTCCACCCCCTCACACAGTGGGGGCTCCCATACAGATGATTAGGCAGACACGACGGAGCCGACCCTGATGACATTTCTTTAGATAATGACATCAGTGAAGGTAATTACTAGTTCAAACAGAATACATTATCTAGACAGCCTGGCCCCGTGGATAGAAGGGATAATTACCACAATGAAGCAATCAGAATAATTAACATGAGCCCCTTCTAATCACAGTAACCACAGGGCTTCTTCACACACACAATAGATCAATTAACCCTTTGAAATAGGGAGCTGGCTGAGGAAGGGTCATTAACATATCAATAGTCTGTTAGAGGAGTGTGTCACACCTGAAATCACCTTCTAACACAGCATTAACCAAGCAGGGAGAATTTAAACTGAAGCATCCTTCACAGGGGGATGGGACACTGGTGACAGGAGACGGGACAGTGAAGACGGGGGACGGGACACTGGAGACAGGAGACGGGACGGTGAAGAAGGGAGATGGGGGACAGGAGACCGGGGATGGGACACTGAAGAAGGGAGACGGGACCCCTTCTCTCTTCCTCTTTCTTCTCCTCCTCCCCTTCTTTTTCTTCTCCTCCTCTTCCTCTTCCACTTCCTCTTTTTTCTCTTCCACTTCCTTTTTCTTCTCCTCCTCTTCCTCCTCCCCTTCTCTCCTCCTCTTTCTTCTTCTCCTCCTCTTCCTCTTCCACTTCCTCTTTCTTCTCCTCCTCTCCTCTCTTCCTCTTTCTTCTCCTCCTTTCCTCTTCCTCTTTCTCCTTCTTCTCCTCCTCTTCCTCTTTCTTCTCCTCCTTTCCTCTTTCTTCTCCTCCTTTCCTCTTTCTTCTCCTCCTTTCCTCTTCCACTTTCTCTTCCTTTTCCTTTTTCTTCTCCTCCTCTTCCTCTTCCTCTTTCTTCTCCTCCTCTTCCACTTTCTCTTCCTCTTTCTCTCTCTTCTCCCCCTTTCCTCCTCTCTCTTCCTCTTTCTCCTCCTCCTCTTTCTCTTTCTTCTCCTCCTCTTCCACTTCCTCTTTCTTCTCCTGCTCTTTCGTCTCCTCCTCTTCTTCTCCTCTTACCCTCTTCCACTTCCTCTTTCTTCTCCTCCTCCTCCTCCTCCTCCTCCTCCTCCTCCTCCTCCTCTCCTCCTCCTCTCCTCTTCCTCTTTTCCTCCTCCTCTCCTCTTCTCTTCTTCTCCTCTTCCTCCTCCTCCTCTCTTTTCTTCCACTTCCTCTCCTCCTTCTGTTCCCCTTCTCTTTCACTTCCTCTCCTCCTCCTCCACTTCCTCTTCTCTCCCTCCGTCCTCCTCCTTTTTCCTCCTCCTCTCCTCTTCCTCCTCCTCCTCTTCCTCTCCTCCTCGTCCTGTTCCTCTTTCTCTCCTCTTCCTCCTTCCTCTCATCTTCCTCTCCTCTTCTTCTTCCTCCCCTTCCTCCTCTCATCTTCCTCCTCCTCTCCTCTTTCTCTCCTCTTCCTCCTCTCTTCTTTCTCTTCCTCTTTCTCTCTCTTCTCCCCCTTTCCTCCTCTCTCTTCCTCTTTCTCCTCCTCCTCTTTCTCTTTCTTCTCCTCCTCTTCCACTTCCTCTTTCTTCTCCTGCTCTTTCGTCTCCTCCTCTTCTTCTCCTCTTACCCTCTTCCACTTCCTCTTTCTTCTCCTCCTCCTCCTCCTCCTCCTCCTCCTCTCCTCCTCTCCTCTCCTCTTCCTCTCTTCCTCCTCCTCTCCTCTTCTCTTCTTCTCCTCTTCCTCCTCCTCCTCTCTTTTCTTCCACTTCCTCTCCTCCTTCTGTTCCCCTTCTCTTTCACTTCCTCTCCTCCTCCACTTCCTCTTCTCTCCCTTTGTCCTCCTCCTTTTTCCTCCTCCTCTCCTCTTCCTCCTCCTCCTCCTCCTCCTCCTCCTCCTCCTCCTCTTCCTCTCCTCCTTCTCGTCCTGTTCCTCCTTCTCTCCTCTTTCTCCTTTCTCTCATCTTCCTCCCCTTCCTCCTCTCATCTTCCTCCTCCTCTCCTCTTTCTCTCCTCTTCCTCCTCTCTTCTTTCTCCTCTCTTCTTTCTTCCTCCTCCTCTCCTCTTCCTCCTCCTCTCCTCTTCCTCCTCCTCTCTTCTTCCTCTTTCTCTTCTTCCTCTTTCTCTTCCTCCTCCTCTCTTCTTCCTCTCCTCTTTCTCCTCCCTCTTCCTCTTCCTCCTCTTCCTCTCCTCTTCCTCCTTTTTCTTTTCCACCTCTCCTTTTTCTTTTCCTCCTCCTCTCCTCTTCCTCCTCCTTTCTTCTTCTTCTTCTTTCTTCCTTCTCCTCTTCTTCCTCTTTCTCTTTCTCCTCCTCCTCTTCCTCTCCTCTTTCTCCTCCCTCTTCCTCTTTCTCCTCTTCCTCTCCTCTTCCTCCTCCTTTCTTCTTCTTCTTTCTTTCTTCTCTTCTTTCTCTTTCTCCTCTTCCTTTTTCCGTTTTGGGGGCCCCCCCGTTTTGTCCGAGAATCTCTCTTGTTTCCCATCTACCCCTCCCCCCCTCGGGTCAGCTGATGATCTCCCACGGCTTCCAATAGCATCTCTATGTTGATGGGGACAAGGGCCTCATCCCCACAACCCTGGCTGGTAGTTGTGGGGGTCTGCGGGCTTATCGGAATCTGGAACGTGAAGTGGGGGATGGGACACTGGAGACAGGACACTGGTGACAGGAGACGGGACAGTGAAGAAGGGGGACGGGACATAGGAGATGGGGGACAGGACACTGGAGATGGGAGATGGGACAGTGAAGAAGGGAGACGGGACATTGAAGAAGGGAGACTGGACACTGGAGAAGAGAGACGGGACCCCTTCTCTCCTCCTCTTCTTCTTTCTCCTCTTCTTCTTTCTCCTCCTCCTCCTTCTTCTCCTCCTCCTCCTTCCTCCTCCTCTTCCTTTTCTTTCTCCTCCTCTTCCTCTTCCTTTTCTTCTCCTCCTCTCTTCCTCTTTCTTCTCCTCCTTTCCTCTTCCACTTTCTCTCTCTTCTCCTCCTTTCCTCCTCTTCCACTTTCTCTTCCTCTTCCTCTTTCTCCTCCTCCTCTTTCTCTTTCTTCTCCTCCTCTTCCTCTTTCTTCTCCTGCTCTTTCATCTGCTCCTCTCCTCCTCTTATTCTCCTCGCACCCTCTTCCTCTTTCTTCTCCTCCTCCTCTCCTCTTCCTCTCTTCCTCCTCCTCTCTCCTTCTCCTCCTCCTCCTCCTCCTCCTCCTCCTCCTCTCTTTTCTTCCACTTCCTCTCCTCCTCCTCCTCTTCTCTTCCTCCTCCTCCTCCTCTCCTTTTCCCTCCTCCTCTCCTCCTTCTCGTCCTGTTCCTCTTTCTCTCCTCTTCCTCTCATCTTCCTCTCCTCTTCTCCTCCTCTTCCTCCTCCTCTCCTCTTTCTCTCCTCTTCCTCCTCTCTTCTTCTTCCTCCCCTTCCTCCTCTCATCCTCATCTTCATCTTCCTCCTCCTCCTCTCCTCTTTCTCTCCTCTTCCTCCTCTCTTCTTTCTCTTCCTCCTCTTTCTCTTCCTCCTCTCTTCTTTCTTCCTCCTCCTCTCCTCTTCCTCTCTTCTTCCTCATCCTCTTTCTCTTCCTCCTCTTCCTTCCTGACATTCCCTTGAGCCAATCAGCCGCTAGACGTTTTGGCTCCTAAACTTAACTCGATCAGACAATAGAATTCAATTAACCTTTAAAACAATTATCACTCACACATAATCCCCATCAGCATACACCTCACAGGGGGGCTGTTACCTACACAAAAGAGAGTTCATTAGCTATGCGAAGGGTACATTAGCATTCAGCAGTGACAGAGACCCTTGTCCAATTAACCCTTTGAGCTCAGAATACAATGTGGTACATCCAATTGTGACAAGCCATGCAGTTCCTTGTAGTCCTCCCTGCATGAAGATTATCGATGTCCCGGCAGCATGCATATGTCCGTTACACTACTCCCCTTTTGTGGAACACTCCGGCAGACCCGGATTGATCCTTTTCGGATCAACTTGGGGATGTCCGGTCTGCTGTTAGGGTAAAAGTTCCGTTTGCCTGGACGGTCCGTCGGCCTTCCCATTGGCTTACCAGGTCGGTAGTTGATGGTGACGGTGAATAATAGAATTCAGTTCTGGAACAGTCACTTGCTTTGCTCTCTCAATGGCTCCCAAAACCTGTTGCTGATGTTCTTGGGACAGATACGGCACCACCTGGATGCAAATCCCATTTAATCTTTTGACAATTTCCGCCTGTTTGTGCATTTCAATGTTCAAGCCACGGGACATCTCATAATACATGACGTAGTGTCGTTGCATCTCTGATTTCTCACTGGCCAACTTGTCACATTCCCATTTTAGACTGTGATATTGTGCCGGATCTACAGTACATGTCGGGGAAGGTAGTCTTACCCGGTTCTCAGCAGCAAGCGGGTTGATTCCAGCAACGCGGGTGGTCACGGGACAAGCAGGAGCAGGTGTAGGTAAATAAGCCGAAGTCAGAGGGCCAATGTCGTTGCCCAGCACCACCTCGGCAGGTAGGTTGTCCATGATACCAACTGTGGTCTTTCCTGACCCGGCTCCCCAGTCTAAGTGCACCCGGGCGGTGGGTACGCGAAATACAGCACCCCCTGCGACCCGAACGGCAACTGTGCGAGTGGACACGTTCTCTGGCTTTACCAGATGTTTTTGAATCAGAGTGATAGTAGTCCCGGAATCTCTTAGACCTTGTGCTACTTGTCCATTCACTCGTACCTCCTGACGGTGATGCTGACGGTTATCCGGAGAGGCCGCTTGTATTGGGTCTGCCTCATACCAAATTCCCAGACATTCCTCAGGGCCCCCCTCGGTCTCCAGGCAGTGGGCCGCAGAGGGACGTGATGGAGTGACCTCTGTGTTGGATGTTGTGCGTCTCCAATTGTTATTTGTAGCTCTCAAAGGGCAATAACAAGCAATATGTCCCGTGTCGCTGCAGTGATGGCACGTCACCCTAGGCGAATCCCGGGGGTAGTTGCTAGGCCCCTGAGGACGTGGTGGGACTGGAGCCCGAAACTCTGGGCGTGGGGTGACGGTTGGAGTACGCGGTTCTACCTTCTGAGCCAGCCGCATAGTACCCTGGCTTACTTTCCTCGTCTCCGCGTACTCATCTGCTAGCCGAGCCGCCTCGTTTAAGTTAGCGGGACGGCGATCTCGTACCCAGTCTTGTATGTCTGCGGCCAGGTCTTGGAAGAAATGTTCCATTAGGAACAGCTGTAATACTTCCTCCCCGGTGTTGGCCTTGCACCCTTGGACCCAAAGGGATGCCACCCTTTGTAACTGGTTGGCCCATTCCATGTGGGAGTCCACAGCCATCTTCTTGGACTCCCGGAAGCGCCGGCGGTAGGCTTCTGGCGTTACGGCGTATCGGGTTAGCAGCGCCTTTTTAACTTGCTGATATTGTAAGATATCCTCTGGAGCAAGAGCCCGAAAGGCTTCATTGGCTTTGCCCGACAATTTCCCCGACAAAATAGTGACCCATTGGTCTGGTGGTACCTGGTGTAGTGAGCACTGCCTCTCAAAGTCCGCCAAATATCCATCGATTTCCTCCTCACTTTCTACAAAAGCTTTAAATGCAGTGAACGGTATTTTCTTTCCTGTAGCAGCAGGTGGGGGGGTAGGAACTGCAGGTGTAATGGGCTGTCTCGCTCTTACCAGTTCCAGTTCTTGTCCCCTCTTCGTTTGTATCTCCTCCCTTGCTTCCCGGAACAGCTGGTTTATTAGTTCCACGGACGTTTCTGGATACAAGGATAATCTCCGCTGTACAATCCCAGTAATTACATCTTCTTTGCTGACCGGTGCAAGGGGCTCCGTTCCTTCCATGGATCCATCCATTTCGTCCAGCTCCAGCAGGTCAGCTATCAGCTCTCTCCGTGGTCTGTTGCTGGCGCTCCTACCACGACTCTCCAATAGATCTTTTAGTGTGGATCTTTTCAGCCTGGCGTACTGCGACTCCATTCAGCACTTGCTCTTTGGATAAAAGGACCATCCCACCGCTGCCAACCAATGTAACGGCTACCCTTTGGTAGTGAGGGGTATCGGCCGTTGGAGACGTCCTTTTCCCTGGCAAGCTGCGATATGCAGGTACCGCCGGTATATCCCATCGAACGCCCTTCCAAGAAACGAGACGTGCTACGTTTGGAGGGTCAAGCAGGACTAACTTTTAATGTCACATTTTTCTTCCTTATATCTGGTTACAAACTGTACAGAAACAAATAACACTCCCCCCCCCCTCCCCAGGGGGGACTTCAATACACATACTTTGAAACAATGACATTCCCTTGAGCCAATCAGCCGCTAGACGTTTTGGCTCCTAAACTTAGCTTGATCAGACAATAGAATTCAATTAACCTTTAAAACAATTATCACTCACACATAATCCCCATCAGCATACACCTCACAGGGGGGCTGTTACCTACACAAAAGAGAGTTCATTAGCTATGCGAAGGGAACATTAGCATTCAGCAGTGACAGGGACCCTTGTCCAATTAACCCTTTGAGCTCAGAATACAATGTGGTACATCCAATTGTGACAAGCCATGCAGTTCCTTGTAGTCCTCCCTGCATGAAGATTATCGATGTCCCGGCAGCATGCATAGGTCCGTTGCACTACTCTTTCTTTTCCTCCTCCTCTCCTCTTCCTCCTCCTTTCTTCTTCTTCTTCTTTCTTCCTTCTCCTCTTCTTTCTCTTTCTCCTCTTTCTTTTTCCGTTTTGGGGGCCCCCCCCGTTTTGTCCGAGAATCTCTCTTGTTTCCCATCTACCCCCCCCCCCCCCCCTCGGGTCAGCTGATGACCTCCCACGGCTTCCAATAGCATCTCTATGTTGATGGGGACAAGGGCCTCATCCCCATAACCCTGGCTGGTAGTTGTGGGGGTCTGCAGGCTTATCGGAATCTGGAACGTGAAGTGGGGGATGGGACACTGGTGACAGGAGACGGGACACTGGAGACGGGGGACGGGACAGTGAAGAAGGGGGACGGGACACTGGAGATGGGGGACTGGACACTGGAGACAGGACACGGGGGACGGGACACTGAGATGGGAGGCAGGGAATGGGAGACGGGACACTGGAGAAGGGGCACGGGACACTGGAGATGGGAGGCGGGGAATGGGAGACGGGACACTGGAGAAGGGAGACGTCTCGGGACAAGTCATTTATTAAATATGGGGGACAGGACGCTGGAGATGGGAGGTGGGGGACGGGATACGGGGCACTGAAGAAGGGAGACAGGAGACGGGACACTGGAGACAGGACACTGGAGACGGGAGGCGGGACACTGAAGAAGGGAGACGGCACACTGAAGAAGAGAGACGGGACACGGGAGATGGGAGACGGGACACTGAAGAAGGGAGACGGGACACTGGAGACGGGGGGATGGGACACTGGAGATGGGAGGCGGGGAATGGGAGACGGGACACTGGAGATGGGAGGCGGGGAATGGGAGGCAGGACACTGGAGATGGGAGGCGGGGGAAGGGAGACGGGACACTGAAGAAGGGAGACGGGACACTGGAGATGGGAGGCAGGACACTGGAGATGGGAGGCGGGGGAAGGGAGACGGGACACTGAAGAAGGGAGACGGGACACTGAAGAAGGGAGACGGGACACTGAAGAAGGGAGACGGGACACTGAAGAAGGGAGACGGGACACTGGAGATGGGAGACGGGACACTGGAGATGGGAGGCGGGGAATGGGAGGCAGGACACTGGAGATGGGAGGCGGGACACTGAAGAAGGGAGACGGGACACTGAAGAAGGGAGACGGGACACTGAAGAAGGGAGACGGGACACTGAAGAAGGGAGACGGGACACTGGAGACGGGAGGCGGGACACTGGAGACGGGAGGCAGGACACTGTAGAAGGGAGACGGGACACTGGAGACGGGACACTGGAGATGGGAGGCGGGACACTGGAGATGGGAGGCAGGACACTGGAGATGGGAGGCGGGACACTGAAGAAGGGAGACGGGAGGCGGGACACTGGAGATGGGAGGCGGGGAATGGGAGGCAGGACACTGGAGATGGGAGGCGGGACACTGAAGATGGGAGACGGGACACTGAAGAAGGGAGACGGGACACTGAAGAAGGGAGACGGGACACTGAAGAAGGGAGACGGGACACTGAAGAAGGGAGACGGGACACTGGAGACGGGAGGCGGGACACTGGAGACGGGAGGCGGGACACTGTAGATGGGAGGCGGGACACTAAAGAAGGGAGACGGGACACTGGAGACGGGAGACGGGACACTGGAGATGGGAGGCGGGACACTGGAGATGGGAGGCAGGACACTGGAGATGGGAGGCGGGACACTGAAGAAGGGAGACGGGAGGCGGGACACTGGAGATGGGAGGCGCGGAATGGGAGATGGGACACTGGAGATGGGAGGCGGGACACTGGAGATGGGAGGCAGGACACTGAAGAAGGGAGACGGGGGGCGGGACACTGGAGATGGGAGGCGGGACACTGGAGATGGGAGGCGGGGAATGGGAGACGGCACACTGGAGATGGGAGGCGGGACACTGGAGATGGGAGGCGGGACACTGGAGACGGGGGGCGGGACACTGGAGACGGGACACTGGAGATGGGAGGCGGGACACTGGAGATGGGAGGCAGGACACTGAAGAAGGGAGACGGGACACTGAAGAAGGGAGACGGGGGGCGGGACACTGGAGATGGGAGGCGGGACACTGGAGACGGGACACTGGAGATGGGAGGCGGGACACTGGAGATGGGAGGCAGGACACTGAAGAAGGGAGACGGGACACTGAAGAAGGGAGACGGGGGGCGGGACACTGGAGATGGGAGGCGGGACACTGGAGACGGGACACTGGAGAAGGGAGACGTCTCGGGACGAGTCATTTATTAAATAAGAAAATCAAAATTGCAGCGATGTAATCCGATCTCGAGCCGAGGATACGGAGAAAAAGAAATAAACCTGATCCGCCTCCATGGGTGGTTCCCGTCGAACACTACACCCCCCGTGCGTGGGTGACCCTGCCCCCCTCTGACGCAACAGGGAAACGCCGTGGGGTTACCCAGTGACATGTACAGGGGTTTCCCTGTTGCGTCAGAGGGGGGCACGTGACGGGTGGCCCCACCCTCAACTATTTAAGAGCTGTCACGGCGGGTGTGGTGTCATTCCACGGGAACCACCCATGGAGGCGGATCGTGTCTGCGTGTTTTTTCTTTTTATCCGTATCCTCGGCTCGAGATTGGATTACATTTACAATCATTATTTAATAAATTATTCGTCCCAAGACGCCTCCTGTCTCTTGTCTCCCGCCTCTTGTCTCTTGTCTCCCGCCTCTTGTCTCTTGTCTCCCGTCTCTTGTCTCCCGTCTCTTGTCTCTTGTCTCCCGCCTCTTGTCTCTTGTCTCCCGTCTCTTGTCTCCCGTCTCCCGTCTCTTGTCTCCCGTCTCTTGTCTCCCGTCTCTTGTCTCCCGTCTCTTGTCTCCCGTCTCTTGTCTCTTGTCTCTTGTCTCTCGTCTCCCGTCTCTTGTCTCCCGTCTCTTGTCTCCCGTCTCTTGTCTCTTGTCTCTTGTCTCTTGTCTCTCGTCTCCCGTCTCTTGTCTCCCGTCTCTTGTCTCCCGCCTCTTGTCTCTTGTCACCCGTCTCTTGTCTCTTGTCTCCCGTCTCTTGTCTCCCGTCTCTTGTCTCCCGTCTCCCGTCTCTTGTCTCTTGTCTCCCGCCTCTTGTCTCTTGTCTCCCGTCTCTTGTCTCCCGTCTCCCGTCTCTTGTCTCCCGTCTCTTGTCTCCCGTCTCTTGTCTCCCGTCTCTTGTCTCCCGTCTCTTGTCTCCCGTCTCTTGTCTCTTGTCTCTTGTCTCTCGTCTCCCGTCTCTTGTCTCCCGTCTCTTGTCTCTTGTCTCTTGTCTCTTGTCTCCCGTCTCTTGTCTCCCGTCTCTTGTCTCTTGTCTCTTGTCTCTCGTCTCCCGTCTCTTGTCTCCCGTCTCTTGTCTCCCGCCTCTTGTCTCTTGTCACCCGTCTCTTGTCTCTTGTCTCCCGTCTCTTGTCTCCCGTCTCTTGTCTCCCGTCTCTTGTCTCTTGTCTCCCGTCTCCCGTCTCTTGTCTCCCGTCTCTTGTCTCCCGTCTCTTGTCTCCCGTCTCTTGTCTCCCGTCTCCCGTCTCTTGTCTCCCGTCTCTTGTCTCCCATCTCTTGTCTCCCGTCTCTTGTCTCCCGTCTCTTGTGTCCCGTCTCTTGTCACCCGTCTCTTGTCTCCCGTCTCTTGTCTCCCGTCTCCCGTCTCTTGTCTCCCATCTCTTGTCTCCCGTCACCCGTCTCCCGTCTCTTGTCTCCCGTCTCTTGTGTCCCGTCTCTTGTCACCCGTCTCTTGTCTCCCGTCTCTTGTCTCCCGTCTCTTGTCTCCCATCTCTTGTCTCCCGTCACCCGTCTCCCGTCTCTTGTCTCCCGTCTCTTGTCTCCCGTCTCTTGTCTCCCGTCTCTTGTCTCTTGTCTCTTGTCTCCCGTCTCCCGTCTCTTGTCTCCCGTCTCTTGTCTCCCGTCTCTTGTCTCCCGTCTCTTGTCTCCCGTCTCTTGTCTCCCGTCTCCCGTCTCTTGTCTCCCGTCTCTTGTCTCCCGTCTCTTGTCTCCCGTCTCTTGTCTCCCGTCTCTTGTCTCCCATCTCTTGTCTCCCGTCTCTTGTCTCCCGTCTCTTGTCTCCCATCTCTTGTCTCTTGTCTCCCGTCTCTTGTCTCCCGCCTCTTGTCTCTTGTCACCCGTCTCTTGTCTCTTGTCTCCCGTCTCTTGTCTCCCATCTCTTGTCTCCCGTCTCTTGTCTCTTGTCTCCCGTCTCTTGTCTCCCGTCTCTTGTCTCCCGTCTCTTGTCTCCCGTCTCCCGTCTCTTGTCTCTTGTCTCCCGTCTCTTGTCTCCCGTCTCTTGTCTCCCGTCTCTTGTCTCCCGTCTCCCGTCTCTTGTCTCCCGTCTCTTGTCTCCCGTCTCTTGTCTCCCGTCTCTTGTCTCCCATCTCTTGTCTCTTGTCTCCCGTCTCTTGTCTCCCGTCTCTTGTCTCCCATCTCTTGTCTCCCGTCTCTTGTCTCCCGTCTCTTGTGTCCCGTCTCTTGTCACCCGTCTCTTGTCTCCCGTCTCTTGTCTCCCGTCTCCCGTCTCTTGTCTCCCATCTCTTGTCTCCCGTCACCCGTCTCCCGTCTCTTGTCTCCCGTCTCTTGTCTCCCGTCTCTTGTCTCCCGTCTCTTGTCTCCCGTCTCTTGTCTCTTGTCTCTTGTCTCCCGTCTCCCGTCTCTTGTCTCCCGTCTCTTGTCTCCCGTCTCTTGTCTCCCGTCTCTTGTCTCCCATCTCTTGTCTCCCGTCTCTTGTCTCCCGTCTCTTGTCTCCCGTCTCTTGTCTCCCGTCTCTTGTCTCCCGTCTCTTGTCTCCCGTCTCCCGTCTCTTGTCTCCCGTCTCTTGTCTCCCATCTCTTGTCTCCCGTCTCTTGTCTCCCATCTCTTGTCTCCCGTCTCTTGTCTCTTGTCTCCCGTCTCTTGTCTCCCGTCTCTTGTCTCCCGCCTCTTGTCTCTTGTCTCCCGTCTCTTGTCTCCCGTCTCTTGTCTCCCATCTCTTGTCTCTTGTCTCCCGTCTCTTGTCTCCCGTCTCTTGTCTCCCGTCTCTTGTCTCTTGTCTCCCGTCTCTTGTCTCCCGTCTCTTGTCTCCCATCTCTTGTCTCTTGTCTCCCGCCTCTTGTCTCTTGTCTCCCGTCTCTTGTCTCCCATCTCTTGTCTCCCGTCTCTTGTCTCCCATCTCTTGTCTCCCGTCTCTTGTCTCTTGTCTCCCGTCTCTTGTCTCCCGTCTCTTGTCTCCCGTCTCCCGTCTCTTGTCTCCCGTCTCTTGTCTCCCGTCTCTTGTCTCTTGTCTCCCGTCTCTTGTCTCCCGTCTCTTGTCTCCCGTCTCTTGTCTCCCGTCTCTTGTCTCCCGTCTCTTGTCTCCCGTCTCTTGTCTCCCGTCTCCCGTCTCTTGTCTCCCGTCTCTCGTCTCTTGTCTCTCGTCTCTTGTCTCCCGTCTCTTGTCTCCCGTCACCCGTCTCTTGTCTCCCGTCTCTTGTCTCTTGTCTCCCGTCTCCCGTCTCTTGTCTCCCGTCTCTTGTCTCCCGTCTCTTGTCTCCCGTCTCCCGTCTCTTGTCTCCCGTCTCTTGTCTCCCGTCTCTTGTCTCCCGTCACCCGTCTCTTGTCTCCCGTCTCTTGTCTCCCGTCTCTTGTCTCCCGTCTCTTGTCTCCCGTCTCTTGTCTCCCGTCTCTTGTCTCCCGTCTCTTGTCTCTTGTCTCTTGTCTCCCGTCTCTTGTCTCCCGTCTCTTGTCTCCCGTCTCCCGTCTCTTGTCTCCCGTCTCTTGTCTCCCGTCTCCCGTCTCTTGTCTCCCGTCTCCCGTCTCTTGTCTCCCGTCTCTTGTCTCCCGTCTCTTGTCTCCCGTCTCTTGTCTCCCGTCTCTTGTCTCCCGTCTCTTGTCTCCCGTCACCCGTCTCTTGTCTCCCGTCTCTTGTCTCCCGTCTCTTGTCTCCCGTCTCTTGTCTCCCGTCTCTTGTCTCCCGTCTCTTGTCTCCCGTCTCTTGTCTCCCGTCTCCCGTCTCTTGTCTCCCGTCTCTTGTCTCCCGTCTCTTGTCTCCCGTCTCTTGTCTCCCGTCTCTTGTCTCCCGTCTCTTGTCTCCCGTCTCTTGTCTCCCGTCTCTTGTCTCCCGTCTCTTGTCTCCCGTCTCTTGTCTCCCGTCTCTTGTCTCCCGTCTCTTGTCTCCCGTCTCTTGTCTCTTGTCTCTTGTCTCCCGTCTCTTGTCTCCCGTCTCTTGTCTCCCGTCTCCCGTCTCTTGTCTCCCGTCTCTTGTCTCTTGTCTCCCGTCTCTTGTCTCTTGTCTCCCGTCTCTTGTCTCCCGTCTCTTGTCTCCCGTCTCCCGTCTCTTGTCTCCCGTCTCTTGTCTCCCGTCACCCATCTCTTGTCTCCCGTCTCTTGTCTCCCGTCTCTTGTCTCCCGTCTCTTGTCTCTTGTCTCCCGTCTCTCGTCTCTTGTCTCCCGTCTCTCGTCTCTTGTCTCCCGTCTCTTGTCTCTTGTCTCCCGTCTCTTGTCTCCCGTCTCTTGTCTCCCGTCTCTTGTCTCCCGTCTCTTGTCTCCCGTCTCTTGTCTCCCGTCTCTTGTCTCCCGTCACCCGTCTCTTGTCTCCCGTCTCTTGTCTCCCGTCTCTTGTCTCCCGTCTCTTGTCTCCCGTCTCTTGTCTCCCGTCTCTTGTCTCCCGTCTCTTGTCTCCGTCTCTTGTCTCCCGTCTCCCGTCTCTTGTCTCCCGTCTCTTGTCTCCCGTCTCCCGTCTCTTGTCTCTTGTCTCCCGTCTCCCGTCTCTTGTCTCCCGTCTCTTGTCTCCCGTCTCTTGTCTCCCGTCTCCCGTCTCTTGTCTCCCGTCTCTTGTCTCCCGTCTCTTGTCTCCCGTCTCTTGTCTCCCGTCTCTTGTCTCCCGTCTCTTGTCTCCCGTCACCCGTCTCTTGTCTCCCATCTCTTGTCTCCCGTCTCCCGTCTCTTGTCTCCCGTCTCTTGTCTCCCGTCTCTTGTCTCCCTTCTCTTGTCTCCCGTCTCTTGTCTCCCGTCTCTTGTCTCCCATCTCTTGTCTCCCGTCTCTTGTCTCCCATCTCTTGTCTCCCGTCTCTTGTCTCCCGTCTCTTGTCTCCCGTCTCTTGTCTCCCGTCTCCCGTCTCTTGTCTCCCGTCTCTTGTCTCTTGTCTCCCATCTCTTGTCTCCCGTCTCTTGTCTCCCGTCTCTTGTCTCCCATCTCTTGTCTCCCGTCTCTTGTCTCCCGTCTCTTGTCTCCCATCTCTTGTCTCTTGTCTCCCGTCTCTTGTCTCCCGTCTCTTGTCTCCCGTCTCCCGTCTCTTGTCTCCCGTCTCTTGTCTCCCATCTCTTGTCTCCCGTCTCTTGTCTCCCGTCTCTTGTCTCCCATCTCTTGTCTCCCGTCTCTTGTCTCCCGTCTCTTGTGTCCCGTCTCTTGTCACCCGTCTCTTGTCTCTTGTCTCCCGTCTCTTGTCTCCCATCTCTTGTCTCCCATCTCTTGTCTCCCGTCTCTTGTCTCCCGTCTCCCGTCTCTTGTCTCCCGTCTCTTGTCTCTTGTCTCCCATCTCTTGTCTCCCGTCTCTTGTCTCCCGTCTCTTGTGTCCCGTCTCTTGTCACCCGTCTCTTGTCTCTTGTCTCCCGTCTCCCGTCTCCCATCTCTTGTCTCCCGTCTCTTGTCTCCCGTCTCTTGTCTCCCATCTCTTGTCTCTTGTCTCCCGTCTCCCGTCTCTTGTCTCCCGTCTCCCGTCTCTTGTCTCCCGTCTCTTGTCTCCCATCTCTTGTCTCCCGTCTCTTGTCTCCCGTCTCTTGTCTCCCATCTCTTGTCTCCCGTCTCTTGTCACCCGTCTCTTGTCTCTTGTCTCCCGTCTCTTGTCTCCCATCTCTTGTCTCCCATCTCTTGTCTCCCGTCTCTTGTCTCCCGTCTCTTGTCTCCCATCTCTTGTCTCTTGTCTCCCGTCTCTTGTCTCCCGTCTCCCGTCTCTTGTCTCCCGTCTCTTGTCTCCCATCTCTTGTCTCCCATCTCTTGTCTCCCGTCTCTTGTCTCCCGTCACCCGTCTCTTGTCTCCCGTCTCTTGTCTCCCATCTCTTGTCTCTTGTCTCCCGTCTCTTGTCTCCCGTCTCCCGTCTCTTGTCTCCCGTCTCTTGTCTCCCGTCTCTTGTCTCCCGTCTCTTGTCTCCCGTCTCCCGTCTCTTGTCTCCCGTCTCTTGTCTCCCGTCTCTTGTCTCCCGTCTCTTGTCTCCCGTCTCCCGTCTCTTGTCTCCCGTCTCTTGTCTCCCGTCTCTTGTCTCCCGTCTCTTGTCTCCCGTCTCTTGTCTCCCGTCTCTTGTCTCTTGTCTCCCGTCTCTTGTCACCCGTCTCTTGTCTCCCGTCTCTTGTCTCCCGTCTCTTGTCTCCCGTCTCTTGTCTCCCGTCTCTTGTCTCCCGTCTCTTGTCTCCCGTCTCTTGTCTCCCGTCTCTTGTCTCCCGTCTCCCGTCTCTTGTCTCCCGTCTCTTGTCTCCCGTCTCTTGTCTCCCGTCTCTTGTCTCCCGTCTCTTGTCTCCCGTCTCTTGTCTCCCGTCTCTTGTCTCCCGTCTCTTGTCTCCCGTCTCTTGTCACCCGTCTCTTGTCTCCCGTCTCTTGTCTCTTGTCTCCCGTCTCTTGTCACCCGTCTCTTGTCTCCCGTCTCTTGTCTCCCGTCTCTTGTCTCCCGTCTCTTGTCTCCCGTCTCTTGTCTCCCGTCTCTTGTCTCCCGTCTCTTGTCTCCCGTCTCCCGTCTCTTGTCTCCCGTCTCTTGTCTCCCGTCTCTTGTCTCCCGTCTCTTGTCTCCCGTCTCTTGTCTCCCGTCTCCCGTCTCTTGTCTCCCGTCTCTTGTCTCCCGTCTCTTGTCTCCCGTCTCTTGTCTCCCGTCTCTTGTCTCCCGTCTCTTGTCTCCCGTCTCCCGTCTCTTGTCTCCCGTCTCTTGTCTCCCGTCTCTTGTCACCCGTCTCTTGTCTCCCGTCTCTTGTCTCTTGTCTCCCGTCTCTTGTCACCCGTCTCTTGTCTCCCGTCTCTTGTCTCCCGTCTCTTGTCTCCCGTCTCTTGTCTCTTGTCTCTTGTCTCTTGTCTCCCGTCTCTTGTCTCCCGTCTCTTGTCTCCCGTCTCCCGTCTCTTGTCTCCCGTCTCTTGTCTCCCGTCACCCATCTCTTGTCTCCCGTCTCTTGTCTCCCGTCTCTTGTCTCCCGTCTCTTGTCTCCCGTCTCTTGTCTCCCGTCTCTCGTCTCTTGTCTCCCGTCTCTCGTCTCCTGTCTCCCGTCTCTTGTCTCTTGTCTCCCGTCTCTTGTCACCCGTCTCTTGTCTCCCGTCTCTTGTCTCCCGTCTCTTGTCTCCCGTCTCTTGTCTCCCGTCTCTTGTCTCCCGTCTCTTGTCTCCCGTCTCTTGTCTCCCGTCTCTTGTCTCCCGTCTCCCGTCTCTTGTCTCCCGTCTCTTGTCTCCCGTCTCTTGTCTCCCGTCTCTTGTCTCCCGTCTCTTGTCTCCCGTCTCTTGTCTCCCGTCTCTTGTCTCCCGTCTCTTGTCACCCGTCTCTTGTCTCCCGTCTCTTGTCTCTTGTCTCCCGTCTCTTGTCACCCGTCTCTTGTCTCCCGTCTCTTGTCTCCCGTCTCTTGTCTCCCGTCTCTTGTCTCCCGTCTCTTGTCTCCCGTCTCTTGTCTCCCGTCTCTTGTCTCCCGTCTCCCGTCTCTTGTCTCCCGTCTCTTGTCTCCCGTCTCCCGTCTCTTGTCTCCCGTCTCTTGTCTCCCGTCTCTTGTCTCCCGTCTCTTGTCTCCCGTCTCTTGTCTCCCGTCTCTTGTCTCCCGTCTCTTGTCTCCCGTCTCTTGTCTCCCGTCTCTTGTCTCCCGTCTCTTGTCACCCGTCTCTTGTCTCCCGTCTCTTGTCTCTTGTCTCCCGTCTCTTGTCACCCGTCTCTTGTCTCCCGTCTCTTGTCTCCCGTCTCTTGTCTCCCGTCTCTTGTCTCCCGTCTCTTGTCTCCCGTCTCTTGTCTCCCGTCTCTTGTCTCCCGTCTCCCGTCTCTTGTCTCCCGTCTCTTGTCTCCCGTCTCTTGTCTCCCGTCTCTTGTCTCCCATCTCTTGTCTCTTGTCTCCCGTCTCTTGTCTCCCGTCTCTTGTCTCCCGTCTCTTGTCTCTTGTCTCCCGTCTCTTGTCTCCCGTCTCTTGTCTCCCATCTCTTGTCTCTTGTCTCCCGCCTCTTGTCTCTTGTCTCCCGTCTCTTGTCTCCCATCTCTTGTCTCCCGTCTCTTGTCTCCCATCTCTTGTCTCCCGTCTCTTGTCTCTTGTCTCCCGTCTCTTGTCTCCCGTCTCTTGTCTCCCGTCTCCCGTCTCTTGTCTCCCGTCTCTTGTCTCCCGTCTCTTGTCTCTTGTCTCCCGTCTCTTGTCTCCCGTCTCTTGTCTCCCGTCTCTTGTCTCCCGTCTCTTGTCTCCCGTCTCTTGTCTCCCGTCTCTTGTCTCCCGTCTCTTGTCTCCCGTCTCCCGTCTCTTGTCTCCCGTCTCTCGTCTCTTGTCTCTCGTCTCTTGTCTCCCGTCTCTTGTCTCCCGTCACCCATCTCTTGTCTCCCGTCTCTTGTCTCCCGTCTCTTGTCTCCCGTCTCTTGTCTCTTGTCTCCCGTCTCTTGTCTCCCGTCTCTTGTCTCCCGTCACCCGTCTCTTGTCTCCCGTCTCTTGTCTCTTGTCTCTTGTCTCCCGTCTCTTGTCTCCCATCTCTTGTCTCCCGTCTCTTGTCTCCCGTCTCTTGTCTCCCGTCTCTTGTCTCTTGTCTCCCGTCTCTTGTCTCTTGTCTCTCGTCTCTTGTCTCCCGTCTCTTGTCTCCCGTCACCCGTCTCTTGTCTCCCGTCTCTTGTCTCTTGTCTCCCGTCTCCCGTCTCTTGTCTCCCGTCTCTTGTCTCCCGTCTCTTGTCACCCGTCTCTTGTCTCCCGTCTCTTGTCTCCCGTCTCTTGTCTCCCGTCTCTTGTCTCCCGTCTCTTGTCTCCCGTCTCTTGTCTCCCGTCTCTTGTCTCCCGTCTCTTGTCTCCCGTCTCTTGTCTCCCGTCTCCCGTCTCTTGTCTCCCGTCTCTTGTCTCCCGTCTCTTGTCTCCCGTCTCTTGTCTCCCGTCTCTTGTCTCCCGTCTCCCGTCTCTTGTCTCCCGTCTCTTGTCTCCCGTCTCTTGTCACCCGTCTCTTGTCTCCCGTCTCTTGTCTCTTGTCTCCCGTCTCTTGTCACCCGTCTCTTGTCTCCCGTCTCCCGTCTCCCATCTCTTGTCTCCCATCTCTTGTCTCCCGTCTCCCGTCTCTTGTCTCCCGTCTCTTGTCTCCCGTCACCCATCTCTTGTCTCCCGTCTCTTGTCTCCCGTCTCTTGTCTCCCGTCTCTTGTCTCTTGTCTCCCGTCTCTTGTCTCCCGTCTCTTGTCTCCCGTCACCCGTCTCTTGTCTCCCGTCTCTTGTCTCTTGTCTCCCGTCTCCCGTCTCTTGTCTCCCGTCTCTTGTCTCCCGTCTCTTGTCACCCGTCTCTTGTCTCCCGTCTCTTGTCTCCCGTCTCTTGTCTCCCGTCTCTTGTCTCCCGTCTCTTGTCTCCCGTCTCTTGTCTCCCGTCTCTTGTCTCCCGTCTCCCGTCTCTTGTCTCCCGTCTCTTGTCTCCCGTCTCTTGTCTCCCGTCTCTTGTCTCCCGTCTCTTGTCTCCCGTCTCCCGTCTCTTGTCTCCCGTCTCTTGTCTCCCGTCTCTTGTCTCCCGTCTCCCGTCTCTTGTCTCCCGTCTCTTGTCTCCCGTCACCCATCTCTTGTCTCCCGTCTCTTGTCTCCCGTCTCTTGTCTCCCGTCTCTTGTCTCTTGTCTCCCGTCTCTTGTCTCCCGTCTCCCGTCTCTTGTCTCCCGTCTCTTGTCTCCCGTCTCTTGTCTCCCGTCTCTTGTCTCCCGTCTCTTGTCTCCCGTCACCCGTCTCTTGTCTCCCGTCTCTTGTCTCCCGTCTCTTGTCTCCCGTCTCTTGTCTCCCGTCTCTTGTCTCCCGTCTCTTGTCTCCCGTCTCTTGTCTCCCGTCTCCCGTCTCTTGTCTCCCGTCTCTTGTCTCTTGTCTCTTGTCTCCCGTCTCTTGTCTCCCGTCTCTTGTCTCCCGTCTCTTGTCTCCCGTCTCTTGTCTCCCGTCTCTTGTCTCCCGTCTCTTGTCTCCCGTCTCTTGTCTCCCGTCTCTTGTCTCCCGTCTCCCGTCTCTTGTCTCCCGTCTCTTGTCTCCCGTCTCTTGTCTCCCGTCTCTTGTCTCCCGTCTCTTGTCTCCCGTCTCTTGTCTCCCGTCTCTTGTCTCCCGTCTCTTGTCTCCCGTCTCTTGTCTCCCGTCTCTTGTCTCCCGTCTCTTGTCTCCCGTCTCTTGTCTCCCGTCTCTTGTCTCTTGTCTCCCGTCTCTTGTCTCCCGTCTCTTGTCTCCCGTCTCCCGTCTCTTGTCTCCCGTCTCTTGTCTCCCGTCTCTTGTCTCTTGTCTCCCGTCTCTTGTCTCCCGTCTCTTGTCTCCCGTCTCTTGTCTCCCGTCTCTTGTCTCCCGTCTCTTGTCTCCCGTCTCTTGTCTCCCGTCTCCCGTCTCTTGTCTCCCGTCTCTCGTCTCTTGTCTCTCGTCTCTTGTCTCCCGTTTCTTGTCTCCCGTCACCCGTCTCTTGTCTCCCGTCTCTTGTCTCTTGTCTCCCGTCTCCCGTCTCTTGTCTCCCGTCTCTTGTCTCCCGTCTCTTGTCTCCCGTCTCCCGTCTCTTGTCTCCCGTCTCTTGTCTCCCGTCTCTTGTCTCTTGTCTCCCGTCTCTTGTCTCCCGTCTCTTGTCTCCCGCCTCTTGTCTCTTGTCTCCCGTCTCTTGTCTCCCGTCTCTTGTCTCCCATCTCTTGTCTCTTGTCTCCCGTCTCTTGTCTCCCGTCTCTTGTCTCCCGTCTCTTGTCTCTTGTCTCCCGTCTCTTGTCTCCCGTCACCCGTCTCTTGTCTCCCGTCTCTTGTCTCCCATCTCTTGTCTCTTGTCTCCCGCCTCTTGTCTCTTGTCTCCCGTCTCTTGTCTCCCATCTCTTGTCTCCCGTCTCTTGTCTCCCGTCTCTTGTCTCCCGTCTCTTGTCTCTTGTCTCCCGTCTCTTGTCTCCCGTCTCTTGTCTCCCGTCACCCGTCTCTTGTCTCCCGTCTCTTGTCTCTTGTCTCCCGTCTCTTGTCTCCCGTCTCTTGTCTCCCGTCTCTTGTCACCCGTCTCTTGTCTCCCGTCTCTTGTCTCCCGTCTCTTGTCTCCCGTCTCTTGTCTCTTGTCTCCCGTCTCTTGTCTCCCGTCTCCCGTCTCTTGTCTCCCGTCTCTTGTCTCCCATCTCTTGTCTCTTGTCTCCCGCCTCTTGTCTCTTGTCTCCCGTCTCTTGTCTCCCATCTCTTGTCTCCCGTCTCTTGTCTCCCGTCTCTTGTCTCCCGTCTCTTGTCTCTTGTCTCTCGTCTCTTGTCTCCCGTCTCTTGTCTCCCGTCACCCGTCTCTTGTCTCCCGTCTCTTGTCTCTTGTCTCCCGTCTCCCGTCTCTTGTCTCCCGTCTCTTGTCTCCCGTCTCTTGTCACCCGTCTCTTGTCTCCCGTCTCTTGTCTCCCGTCTCTTGTCTCCCGTCTCTTGTCTCCCGTCTCTTGTCTCCCGTCTCCCGTCTCTTGTCTCCCGTCTCTTGTCTCCCGTCTCTTGTCTCCCGTCTCTTGTCTCCCGTCTCTTGTCTCCCGTCTCTTGTCTCCCGTCTCCCGTCTCTTGTCTCCCGTCTCTTGTCTCCCGTCTCTTGTCACCCGTCTCTTGTCTCCCGTCTCTTGTCTCTTGTCTCCCGTCTCTTGTCACCCGTCTCTTGTCTCCCGTCTCCCGTCTCCCATCTCTTGTCTCCCATCTCTTGTCTCCCGTCTCTTGTCTCTTGTCTCCCGTCTCTTGTCTCCCGTCTCCCGTCTCTTGTCTCCCGTCTCTTGTCTCCCGTCTCTTGTCTCCCATCTCTTGTCTCCCATCTCTTGTCTCTTGTCTCCCGTCTCTTGTCTCCCGTCTCTTGTCTCCCGTCTCTTGTCTCCCGTCTCTTGTCTCTTGTCTCCCGTCTCTTGTCTCCCGTCTCTTGTCTCCCGTCTCTTGTCTCCCGTCTCTTGTCTCCCGTCTCTTGTCTCCCATCTCTTGTCTCCCGTCTCCCGTCTCTTGTCTCCCGTCTCTTGTCTCCCGTCTCTTGTCTCCCGTCTCTTGTCTCCCGTCTCTTGTCTCTTGTCTCCCGTCTCTTGTCTCCCGTCTCTTGTCTCCCATCTCTTGTCTCTTGTCTCCCGCCTCTTGTCTCTTGTCTCCCGTCTCTTGTCTCCCATCTCTTGTCTCCCATCTCTTGTCTCCCGTCTCTTGTCTCCCGTCTCTTGTCTCCCGTCTCTTGTCTCTTGTCTCCCGTCTCTTGTCTCCCGTCTCTTGTCTCCCATCTCTTGTCTCTTGTCTCCCGCCTCTTGTCTCTTGTCTCCCGTCTCTTGTCTCCCATCTCTTGTCTCCCGTCTCTTGTCTCCCATCTCTTGTCTCCCGTCTCTTGTCTCTTGTCTCCCGTCTCTTGTCTCCCGTCTCTTGTCTCCCGTCTCCCGTCTCTTGTCTCCCGTCTCTTGTCTCCCGTCTCTTGTCTCTTGTCTCCCGTCTCTTGTCTCCCGTCTCTTGTCTCCCGTCTCTTGTCTCCCGTCTCTTGTCTCCCGTCTCTTGTCTCCCGTCTCTTGTCTCCCGTCTCTTGTCTCCCGTCTCCCGTCTCTTGTCTCCCGTCTCTCGTCTCTTGTCTCTCGTCTCTTGTCTCCCGTCTCTTGTCTCCCGTCACCCGTCTCTTGTCTCCCGTCTCTTGTCTCTTGTCTCCCGTCTCCCGTCTCTTGTCTCCCGTCTCTTGTCTCCCGTCTCTTGTCACCCGTCTCTTGTCTCCCGTCTCTTGTCTCCCGTCTCTTGTCTCCCGTCTCTTGTCTCCCGTCTCTTGTCTCCCGTCTCTTGTCTCCCGTCTCTTGTCTCCCGTCTCCCGTCTCTCGTCTCCCGTCTCTTGTCTCCCGTCTCTTGTCTCCCGTCTCTTGTCTCCCGTCTCTTGTCTCCCGTCTCTTGTCTCCCGTCTCCCGTCTCTTGTCTCCCGTCTCTTGTCTCCCGTCTCTTGTCACCCGTCTCTTGTCTCCCGTCTCTTGTCTCTTGTCTCCCGTCTCTTGTCACCCGTCTCTTGTCTCCCGTCTCCCGTCTCCCATCTCTTGTCTCCCATCTCTTGTCTCCCGTCTCTTGTCTCTTGTCTCCCGTCTCTTGTCTCCCGTCTCTTGTCTCCCGTCTCCCGTCTCTTGTCTCCCGTCTCTTGTCTCCCGTCTCTTGTCTCCCATCTCTTGTCTCCCATCTCTTGTCTCTTGTCTCCCGTCTCTTGTCTCCCGTCTCTTGTCTCCCGTCTCTTGTCTCCCGTCTCTTGTCTCTTGTCTCCCGTCTCTTGTCTCCCGTCTCTTGTCTCCCGTCTCTTGTCTCCCGTCTCTTGTCTCCCGTCTCTTGTCTCCCATCTCTTGTCTCCCGTCTCCCGTCTCTTGTCTCCCGTCTCTTGTCTCCCGTCTCTTGTCTCCCGTCTCTTGTCTCCCGTCTCTTGTCTCCCGTCTCCCGTCTCTTGTCTCCCGTCTCTTGTCTCCCGTCTCTTGTCTCCCGTCTCTTGTCTCCCGTCTCTTGTCTCCCGTCTCTTGTCTCCCGTCTCTTGTCTCCCGTCTCTTGTCACCCGTCTCTTGTCTCCCGTCTCTTGTCTCTTGTCTCCCGTCTCTTGTCTCTTGTCTCCCGTCTCTTGTCTCCCGTCACCCGTCTCTTGTCTCCCGTCTCTTGTCTCCCATCTCTTGTCTCTTGTCTCCCGTCTCTTGTCTCCCGTCTCCCGTCTCTTGTCTCCCGTCTCTTGTCTCCCGTCTCTTGTCTCCCGTCTCTTGTCTCCCGTCTCTTGTCTCCCGTCTCCCGTCTCTTGTCTCTTGTCTCCCGTCTCTTGTCTCCCGTCTCTTGTCTCCCGTCTCTTGTCTCCCGTCTCCCGTCTCTTGTCTCCCGTCTCTTGTCTCCCGTCTCTTGTCTCCCGTCTCTTGTCTCCCATCTCTTGTCTCTTGTCTCCCGTCTCTTGTCTCCCGTCTCTTGTCTCCCATCTCTTGTCTCCCGTCTCTTGTCTCCCGTCTCTTGTGTCCCGTCTCTTGTCACCCGTCTCTTGTCTCCCGTCTCTTGTCTCCCGTCTCCCGTCTCTTGTCTCCCATCTCTTGTCTCCCGTCACCCGTCTCCCGTCTCTTGTCTCCCGTCTCTTGTCTCCCGTCTCTTGTCTCCCGTCTCTTGTCTCCCGTCTCTTGTCTCTTGTCTCTTGTCTCTTGTCTCCCGTCTCCCGTCTCTTGTCTCCCGTCTCTTGTCTCCCGTCTCTTGTCTCCCATCTCTTGTCTCCCGTCTCTTGTCTCCCGTCTCTTGTCTCCCGTCTCTTGTCTCCCGTCTCTTGTCTCCCGTCTCTTGTCTCCCGTCTCTTGTCTCCCGTCTCTTGTCTCCCGTCTCCCGTCTCTTGTCTCCCGTCTCTTGTCTCCCATCTCTTGTCTCCCGTCTCTTGTCTCCCATCTCTTGTCTCCCGTCTCTTGTCTCTTGTCTCCCGTCTCTTGTCTCCCGTCTCTTGTCTCCCGCCTCTTGTCTCTTGTCTCCCGTCTCTTGTCTCCCGTCTCTTGTCTCCCATCTCTTGTCTCTTGTCTCCCGTCTCTTGTCTCCCGTCTCTTGTCTCCCGTCTCTTGTCTCTTGTCTCCCGTCTCTTGTCTCCCGTCTCTTGTCTCCCATCTCTTGTCTCTTGTCTCCCGCCTCTTGTCTCTTGTCTCCCGTCTCTTGTCTCCCATCTCTTGTCTCCCGTCTCTTGTCTCCCATCTCTTGTCTCCCGTCTCTTGTCTCTTGTCTCCCGTCTCTTGTCTCCCGTCTCTTGTCTCCCGTCTCCCGTCTCTTGTCTCCCGTCTCTTGTCTCCCGTCTCTTGTCTCCCGTCTCTTGTCTCCCGTCTCTTGTCTCCCGTCTCTTGTCTCCCGTCTCTTGTCTCCCGTCTCTTGTCTCCCGTCTCTTGTCTCCCGTCTCCCGTCTCTTGTCTCCCGTCTCTTGTCTCTTGTCTCCCGTCTCTTGTCTCTTGTCTCCCGTCTCTTGTCTCCCGTCACCCGTCTCTTGTCTCCCGTCTCTTGTCTCCCATCTCTTGTCTCTTGTCTCCCGTCTCTTGTCTCCCGTCTCCCGTCTCTTGTCTCCCGTCTCTTGTCTCCCGTCTCTTGTCTCCCGTCTCTTGTCTCCCGTCTCTTGTCTCCCGTCTCCCGTCTCTTGTCTCTTGTCTCCCGTCTCTTGTCTCCCGTCACCCGTCTCTTGTCTCCCGTCTCTTGTCTCCCGTCTCTTGTCTCCCGTCTCTTGTCTCCCGTCTCTTGTCTCCCGTCTCTTGTCTCCCGTCTCTTGTCTCCCGTCTCTTGTCTCCCGTCTCCCGTCTCTTGTCTCCCGTCTCTTGTCTCCCATCTCTTGTCTCCCGTCTCTTGTCTCCCATCTCTTGTCTCCCGTCTCTTGTCTCTTGTCTCCCGTCTCTTGTCTCCCGTCTCTTGTCTCCCGCCTCTTGTCTCTTGTCTCCCGTCTCTTGTCTCCCGTCTCTTGTCTCCCGTCTCTTGTCTCTTGTCTCCCGTCTCTTGTCTCCCGTCTCTTGTCTCCCGTCTCTTGTCTCTTGTCTCCCGTCTCTTGTCTCCCGTCTCTTGTCTCCCATCTCTTGTCTCTTGTCTCCCGCCTCTTGTCTCTTGTCTCCCGTCTCTTGTCTCCCATCTCTTGTCTCCCGTCTCTTGTCTCCCATCTCTTGTCTCCCGTCTCTTGTCTCTTGTCTCCCGTCTCTTGTCTCCCGTCTCTTGTCTCCCGTCTCCCGTCTCTTGTCTCCCGTCTCTTGTCTCCCGTCTCTTGTCTCTTGTCTCCCGTCTCTTGTCTCCCGTCTCTTGTCTCCCGTCTCTTGTCTCCCGTCTCTTGTCTCCCGTCTCTTGTCTCCCGTCTCTTGTCTCCCGTCTCCCGTCTCTTGTCTCCCGTCTCTCGTCTCTTGTCTCTCGTCTCTTGTCTCCCGTCTCTTGTCTCCCGTCACCCGTCTCTTGTCTCCCGTCTCTTGTCTCTTGTCTCCCGTCTCTCGTCTCTTGTCTCTCGTCTCTTGTCTCCCGTCTCTTGTCTCCCGTCACCCGTCTCTTGTCTCCCGTCTCTTGTCTCTTGTCTCCCGTCTCCCGTCTCTTGTCTCCCGTCTCTTGTCTCCCGTCTCTTGTCTCCCGTCTCCCGTCTCTTGTCTCCCGTCTCTTGTCTCCCGTCTCTTGTCTCCCGTCACCCGTCTCTTGTCTCCCGTCTCTTGTCTCCCGTCTCTTGTCTCCCGTCTCTTGTCTCCCGTCTCTTGTCTCCCGTCTCTTGTCTCCCGTCTCTTGTCTCTTGTCTCTTGTCTCCCGTCTCTTGTCTCCCGTCTCTTGTCTCCCGTCTCCCGTCTCTTGTCTCCCGTCTCTTGTCTCCCGTCTCTTGTCTCCCGTCTCTTGTCTCCCGTCTCCCGTCTCTTGTCTCCCGTCTCTTGTCTCCCGTCTCTTGTCTCCCGTCTCTTGTCTCCCGTCTCTTGTCTCCCGTCACCCGTCTCTTGTCTCCCGTCTCTTGTCTCCCGTCTCTTGTCTCCCGTCTCTTGTCTCCCGTCTCTTGTCTCCCGTCTCTTGTCTCCCGTCTCTTGTCTCCCGTCTCTTGTCTCCCGTCTCCCGTCTCTTGTCTCCCGTCTCTTGTCTCCCGTCTCTTGTCTCCCGTCTCTTGTCTCCCGTCTCTTGTCTCCCGTCTCTTGTCTCCCGTCTCTTGTCTCCCGTCTCTTGTCTCCCGTCTCTTGTCTCCCGTCTCTTGTCTCCCGTCTCTTGTCTCTTGTCTCCCGTCTCTTGTCTCCCGTCTCTTGTCTCCCGTCTCCCGTCTCTTGTCTCCCGTCTCTTGTCTCCCGTCTCTTGTCTCTTGTCTCCCGTCTCTTGTCTCTCGTCTCTTGTCTCCCGTCTCTTGTCTCTTGTCTCCCGTCTCTTGTCTCCCGTCTCTTGTCTCCCGTCTCTTGTCTCCCGTCTCTTGTCTCCCGTCTCTTGTCTCCCGTCTCCCGTCTCTTGTCTCCCGTCTCTTGTCTCCCGTCTCTTGTCTCCCGTCACCCGTCTCTTGTCACCCGTCTCTTGTCTCCCGTCTCTTGTCTCCCGTCTCTTGTCTCCCGTCTCTTGTCTCCCGTCTCTTGTCTCCCGTCTCTTGTCTCCCGTCTCTTGTCTCCGTCTCTTGTCTCCCGTCTCCCGTCTCTTGTCTCCCGTCTCTTGTCTCCCGTCTCCCGTCTCTTGTCTCTTGTCTCCCGTCTCCCGTCTCTTGTCTCCCGTCTCTTGTCTCCCGTCTCTTGTCTCCCGTCTCCCGTCTCTTGTCTCCCGTCTCTTGTCTCCCGTCTCTTGTCTCCCGTCTCTTGTCTCCCGTCTCTTGTCTCCCGTCTCTTGTCTCCCGTCTCTTGTCTCCCGTCACCCGTCTCTTGTCTCCCATCTCTTGTCTCCCGTCTCCCGTCTCTTGTCTCCCGTCTCTTGTCTCCCGTCTCTTGTCTCCCATCTCTTGTCTCCCGTCTCTTGTCTCCCGTCTCTTGTCTCCCATCTCTTGTCTCCCGTCTCTTGTCTCCCATCTCTTGTCTCCCGTCTCTTGTCTCCCGTCTCTTGTCTCCCGTCTCTTGTCTCCCGTCTCCCGTCTCTTGTCTCCCGTCTCTTGTCTCTTGTCTCCCATCTCTTGTCTCCCGTCTCTTGTCTCCCGTCTCTTGTCTCCCATCTCTTGTCTCCCGTCTCTTGTCTCCCGTCTCTTGTCTCCCATCTCTTGTCTCTTGTCTCCCGTCTCTTGTCTCCCGTCTCTTGTCTCCCGTCTCCCGTCTCTTGTCTCCCGTCTCTTGTCTCCCATCTCTTGTCTCCCGTCTCTTGTCTCCCGTCTCTTGTCTCCCATCTCTTGTCTCCCGTCTCTTGTCTCCCGTCTCTTGTGTCCCGTCTCTTGTCTCCCGTCTCTTGTCTCCCATCTCTTGTCTCCCATCTCTTGTCTCCCGTCTCTTGTCTCCCGTCTCCCGTCTCTTGTCTCCCGTCTCTTGTCTCCCATCTCTTGTCTCCCGTCTCTTGTCTCCCGTCTCTTGTGTCCCGTCTCTTGTCTCCCGTCTCTTGTCTCCCGTCTCTTGTCTCCCATCTCTTGTCTCTTGTCTCCCGTCTCCCGTCTCTTGTCTCCCGTCTCCCGTCTCTTGTCTCCCGTCTCTTGTCTCCCATCTCTTGTCTCCCGTCTCTTGTCTCCCGTCTCTTGTCTCCCATCTCTTGTCTCCCGTCTCTTGTCACCCGTCTCTTGTCTCTTGTCTCCCGTCTCTTGTCTCCCATCTCTTGTCTCCCATCTCTTGTCTCCCGTCTCTTGTCTCCCGTCTCTTGTCTCCCATCTCTTGTCTCTTGTCTCCCGTCTCTTGTCTCCCGTCTCCCGTCTCTTGTCTCCCGTCTCTTGTCTCCCATCTCTTGTCTCCCATCTCTTGTCTCCCGTCTCTTGTCTCCCGTCACCCGTCTCTTGTCTCCCGTCTCTTGTCTCCCATCTCTTGTCTCTTGTCTCCCGTCTCTTGTCTCCCGTCTCCCGTCTCTTGTCTCCCGTCTCTTGTCTCCCGTCTCTTGTCTCCCGTCTCTTGTCTCCCGTCTCCCGTCTCTTGTCTCCCGTCTCTTGTCTCCCGTCTCTTGTCTCCCGTCTCTTGTCTCCCGTCTCTTGTCTCCCGTCTCCCGTCTCTTGTCTCCCGTCTCTTGTCTCCCGTCTCTTGTCTCCCGTCTCTTGTCTCCCGTCTCTTGTCTCCCGTCTCCCGTCTCTTGTCTCCCGTCTCTTGTCTCCCGTCTCTTGTCACCCGTCTCTTGTCTCCCGTCTCTTGTCTCTTGTCTCCCGTCTCTTGTCACCCGTCTCTTGTCTCCCGTCTCTTGTCTCCCGTCTCTTGTCTCCCGTCTCTTGTCTCCCGTCTCTTGTCTCCCGTCTCCCGTCTCTTGTCTCCCGTCTCTTGTCTCCCGTCTCTTGTCTCCCGTCTCTTGTCTCCCGTCTCTTGTCTCCCGTCTCCCGTCTCTTGTCTCCCGTCTCTTGTCTCCCGTCTCTTGTCTCCCGTCTCTTGTCTCCCGTCTCTTGTCTCCCGTCTCTTGTCTCCCGTCTCCCGTCTCTTGTCTCCCGTCTCTTGTCTCCCGTCTCTTGTCACCCGTCTCTTGTCTCCCGTCTCTTGTCTCTTGTCTCCCGTCTCTTGTCACCCGTCTCTTGTCTCCCGTCTCTTGTCTCCCGTCTCTTGTCTCCCGTCTCTTGTCTCCCGTCTCTTGTCTCCCGTCTCTTGT
The DNA here is from genome assembly GCF_905171775.1 of Rana temporaria. NCBI lineage: Eukaryota > Metazoa > Chordata > Amphibia > Anura > Ranidae > Rana > Rana temporaria. The sequence continues at coordinate 428,383,672 of NC_053493.1, read as the reverse complement.
CTCCCGTCTCTTGTCTCCCGTCTCCCGTCTCTTGTCTCCCGTCTCTTGTCTCCCGTCTCTTGTCTCCCGTCTCTTGTCTCCCGTCTCTTGTCTCCCGTCTCCCGTCTCTTGTCTCCCGTCTCTTGTCTCCCGTCTCTTGTCACCCGTCTCTTGTCTCCCGTCTCTTGTCTCTTGTCTCCCGTCTCTTGTCACCCGTCTCTTGTCTCCCGTCTCCCGTCTCCCATCTCTTGTCTCCCATCTCTTGTCTCCCGTCTCTTGTCTCTTGTCTCCCGTCTCTTGTCTCCCGTCTCTTGTCTCTTGTCTCCCGTCTCTTGTCTCCCGTCTCTTGTCTCCCATCTCTTGTCTCCCATCTCTTGTCTCTTGTCTCCCGTCTCTTGTCTCCCGTCTCTTGTCTCCCGTCTCTTGTCTCCCGTCTCTTGTCTCTTGTCTCCCGTCTCTTGTCTCCCGTCTCTTGTCTCCCGTCTCTTGTCTCCCGTCTCTTGTCTCCCGTCTCTTGTCTCCCATCTCTTGTCTCCCGTCTCCCGTCTCTTGTCTCCCGTCTCTTGTCTCCCGTCTCTTGTCTCCCGTCTCTTGTCTCCCGTCTCTTGTCTCCCGTCTCCCGTCTCTTGTCTCCCGTCTCTTGTCTCCCGTCTCTTGTCTCCCGTCTCTTGTCTCCCGTCTCTTGTCTCCCGTCTCTTGTCTCCCGTCTCTTGTCTCCCGTCTCTTGTCTCCCGTCTCTTGTCTCCCGTCTCTTGTCTCCCGTCTCTTGTCTCTTGTCTCCCGTCTCTTGTCTCTTGTCTCCCGTCTCTTGTCTCCCGTCACCCGTCTCTTGTCTCCCGTCTCTTGTCTCCCATCTCTTGTCTCTTGTCTCCCGTCTCTTGTCTCCCGTCTCTTGTCTCCCGTCTCTTGTCTCCCGTCTCCCGTCTCTTGTCTCCCGTCTCTTGTCTCCCGTCTCTTGTCTCCCGTCTCTTGTCTCCCGTCTCTTGTCTCCCGTCTCCCGTCTCTTGTCTCCCGTCTCTTGTCTCCCGTCTCTTGTCTCCCGTCTCTTGTCTCCCGTCTCTTGTCTCTTGTCTCCCGTCTCTTGTCACCCGTCTCTTGTCTCCCGTCTCTTGTCTCCCGTCTCTTGTCTCCCGTCTCTTGTCTCCCGTCTCTTGTCTCCCGTCTCTTGTCTCCCGTCTCCCGTCTCTTGTCTCCCGTCTCTTGTCTCCCGTCTCTTGTCTCCCGTCTCTTGTCTCCCGTCTCTTGTCTCCCGTCTCTTGTCTCCCGTCTCTTGTCTCCCGTCTCCCGTCTCTTGTCTCCCGTCTCTTGTCTCCCGTCTCTTGTCTCCCGTCTCTTGTCTCCCGTCTCTTGTCTCTTGTCTCCCGTCTCTTGTCACCCGTCTCTTGTCTCCCGTCTCTTGTCTCCCGTCTCTTGTCTCCCGTCTCTTGTCTCCCGTCTCTTGTCTCCCGTCTCTTGTCTCCCGTCTCCCGTCTCTTGTCTCCCGTCTCTTGTCTCCCGTCTCTTGTCTCCCGTCTCTTGTCTCCCGTCTCTTGTCTCCCGTCTCTTGTCTCCCATCTCTTGTCTCCCATCTCTTGTCTCTTGTCTCCCGTCTCTTGTCTCCCGTCTCTTGTCTCTTGTCTCCACTGACCTCCATTCAGTGTCCTCCACCCCTCTCTACCAATCCCTCCACTGACCTCCATTCAGTGTCCTCCACCCCTCTCTACCAATCCCTCCACTGGCCTCCATTCAGTGTCCTCCACCCCTCTCTACCAATCCCTCCACTGACCTCCATTCAGTGTCCTCCACCCCTCTCTACCAATCCCTCCACTGACCTCCATTCAGTGTCCTCCACCCCTCTCTACCAATCCCTCCACTGACCTCCATTCAGTGTCCTCCACCCCTCTCTACCAATCCCTCCACTGGTCTCCATTCAGTGTCCTCCACCCCTCTCTGCCAATCCCTCCACTGGTCTCCATTCAGTGTCCTCCACCCCTCTCTACCAATCCCTCCACTGGTCTCCATTCAGTGTCCTCCACCCCTCTCTGCCAATCCCTCCACTGGTCTACATTCAGTGTCCTCCACCCCTCTCTACCAATCCCTCCACTGTCCTCCATTCCGTGTCCTCCACCCCTCTCTACCAATCCCTCCATTGACCCCCATTCAGTGTCCTCCACCCCTCTCTACCAATCCTTCCACTGACCTCCATTCAGTGTCCTCCACCCCTCTCTACCAATCCCTCCACTGACCTCCATTCAGTGTCCTCCACCCCTCTCTACCAATCCCTCCACCGACCTCCATTCAGTGTCCTCCACCCCTCTCTACCAATCCCTCCACTGACCTCCATTCAGTGTCCTCCACCCCTCTCTACCAATCCCTCCACTGACCTCCATTCAGTGTCCTCCACCCCTCTCTACCAATCCTTCCACTGACCTCCATTCAGTGTCCTCCACCCCTCTCTACCAATCCCTCCACTGACCTCCATTCAGTGTCCTCCACCCCTCTCTACCAATCCCTCCACTGGTCTCCATTCAGTGTCCTCCACCCCTCTCTACCAATCCCTCCACTGGTCTCCATTCAGTGTCCTCCACCCCTCTCTATCAATCCCTCCACTGACCTCCATTCAGTGTCCTCCACCCCTCTCTACCAATCCCTCCACTGACCTCCATTCAGTGTCCTCCACCCCTCTCTACCAATCCCTCCACTGGTCTCCATTCAGTGTCCTCCACCCCTCTCTACCAATCCCTCCACTGACCTCCATTCAGTGTCCTCCACCCCTCTCTACCAATCCCTCCACTGACCTCCATTCAGTGTCCTCCACCCCTCTCTACCAATCCCTCCACTGACCTCCATTCAGTGTCCTCCACCCCTCTCTACCAATCCCTCCACTGACCTCCATTCAGTGTCCTCCACCCCTCTCTACCAATCCCTCCACTGACCTCCATTCAGTGTCCTCCACCCCTCTCTACCAATCCTTCCACTGACCTCCATTCAGTGTCCTCCACCCCTCTCTACCAATCCCTCCACTGACCTCCATTCAGTGTCCTCCACCCCTCTCTACCAATCCCTCCACTGGCCTCCATTCAGTGTCCTCCACCCCTCTCTACCAATCCCTCCACTGGTCTCCATTCAGTGTCCTCCACCCCTCTCTACCAATCCCTCCACTGACCTCCATTCAGTGTCCTCCACCCCTCTCTACCAATCCCTCCACTGACCTCCATTCAGTGTCCTCCACCCCTCTCTACCAATCCCTCCACTGACCTCCATTCAGTGTCCTCCACCCCTCTCTACCAATCCCTCCACTGACCTCCATTCAGTGTCCTCCACCCCTCTCTACCAATCCTTCCACTGACCTCCATTCAGTGTCCTCCACCCCTCTCTACCAATCCCTCCACTGACCTCCATTCAGTGTCCTCCACCCCTCTCTACCAATCCCTCCACTGACCTCCATTCAGTGTCCTCCACCCCTCTCTACCAATCCCCCCACTGACCTCCATTCAGTGTCCTCCACCCCTCTCTACCAATCCCTCCACTGACCTCCATTCAGTGTCCTCCACCCCTCTCTACCAATCCCTCCACTGACCTCCATTCAGTGTCCTCCACCCCTCTCTACCAATCCCTCCACTGGTCTCCACCCACCCATCTACATCAGTAACCTCGTCCCAAAATACCAACCTGTTCTCTTTGTTCCTCTCAGGACCTCCCGCTCTCTAGCTTCCTGGTTGCCTCCAGGTCTTCTGCGGAGCCTCTCATAATCCTCTGGAGCTCCCTACCCCAATCTCTCCAACTCTATTCACTTTTAGGCGATCCCTGAAAACTCATCTCCTCAGAGAAGCCTCCCCCTCCCCCACCTAACAGCTATACTTTCATTTGTGTCCATCAGACCATCCCCCACAGTTATTACTTTTTGTATCACCTGACCCTCCATCTTTGATGGTAAGCTCTCAGGATCAGGGCCTCCGATTCCGTCCGTATTGAATTGTATTTTACTTGAACTGTCTGCCTTCTGCTCCGCAAACTATTGGTGCTGAAAAAATCCCGTATGATAAAAACATGGAGGAGGACGCCGGGAATAATGGGAGGACAGAGATGTTTGGGGCACAATATGGAGAACAGAGAGATGGATAAGAACAGTTTGGAGGACAGGGATGGATGGACGGGGGCAGTATGGAGGACGGGGGGCAGGGATGGATGGATGGACGGGGGCAGGGATGGATGGGGTCAGTATGGAGGACGGGGGCAGGGATGGATGGATGGACGGGGGGCAGTGATGGATGGACGGTGGCAGTGATAGATGGACGGGGGCAGGGATGGATGGGGTCAGTATGGAGGACGGGGGCAGGGATGGATGGATGGACGGGGGGCAGTGATGGATGGACGGTGGCAGTGATAGATGGACGGGGGCAGGGATGGATGGGGTCAGTATGGGGGGCGGGGATGGATGGACGGGGACAGGGATGGATGAATGGACGGGGACAGGGATGGATGGGGGCGGGGACGGATGGATGGACGGGGCAGGGATGGATGGACGGGGGAGTGGATGGATGGACGGGAGAGGGGATGGATGGATGGGGACAGGGGCAGGGATGGAGGGACGGATGGATGGACGGGGGGGCAGTGATGGATGGATGGGGTCAGTATGGGGGGCGGGGGTGGATGGATGGACGGGAGCGGGGACGGATGGATGGACGGGGGCAGGGATGGATGAATGGACGGGGACAGGGATGGATGGATGGGGACGGGAGCGGGGACGGATGGATGGACGGGGACAGGGACGGATGGATGGACGGGGACAGGGATGGATGGATGGTGACGGGGACAGGGATGGATGGATGGACGGGGACAGGGATGGATGGACGGGAGAGGGGATGGATGGATGGGGACAGGGGCAGGGATGGATGGATGGGCGGGGGTGGATGGATGGACGGGAGCGGGGACGGATGGATGGACAGGGACAGGGATGGATGGACGGGAGAGGGGATGGATGGATAGGGGCAGGGATGGATGGATGGGCGGGGGTGGATGGATGGACGGGAGCGGGGACAGATGGATGGACGGGGGCAGGGATGGATGAATGGACGGGGACAGGGATGGATGGATGGACGGGGTTGGGGGCGGGGACGGATGGATGGACGGGGACAGGGATGGATGGATGGGGACGGGAGCGGGGACGGATGGATGGACGGGGACAGGGACGGATGGATGGACGGGGACAGGGATGGATGGTGACGGGGACAGGGATGGATGGATGGACGGGGACAGGGATGGATGGACGGGAGAGGGGATGGATGGATGGGGACAGGGGCAGGGATGGATGGATGGGCGGGGGTGGATGGATGGACGGGAGCGGGGACGGATGGATGGACAGGGACAGGGATGGATGGACGGGAGAGGGGATGGATGGATAGGGGCAGGGATGGATGGATGGGCGGGGGCAGGGATGGATGAATGGACGGGGACAGGGATGGATGGATGGACGGGGTTGGGGGCGGGGACGGATGGATGGACGGGGACATGGATGGATGGGGACGGGAGCGGGGACGGATGGATGGACGGGGACAGGGACGGATGGATGGACGGGGACAGGGATGGATGGATGGTGACGGGGACAGGGATGGATGGATGGACGGGGACAGGGATGGATGGATGGATGGATGAATGGACGGGGACAGGGATGGATGAATGGACGGGGACAGGGATGGATGGATGGATGGATGAATGGACGGGGACAGGGATGGATGGATGGTGACGGGGACAGGGATGGATGAATGGACGGGGACAGGGATGGATGGACGGGAGAGGGGATGGATGGATAGGGGCAGGGATGGACGGATGGATGGACGGGGACGGATGGATGGACGGGGGGGCAGTGATGGATGGATGGGGTCAGTATGGGGGGCGGGGGTGGATGGATGGATGGACGGGAGCGGGGACGGATGGATGGACGGGGGCAGGGATGGATGAATGGACGGGGACAGGGATGGATGGATGGGGACGGGGGCAGGGATGGATGAATGGACGGGGACAGGGATGGATGGACGGGAGAGGGGATGGATGGATAGGGGCAGGGATGGACGGATGGATGGACGGGGACGGATGGATGGACGGCGACAGGGATGGATGGATGGTGACGGGGACAGGGATGGATGGATGGACGGGGGCGGGGACGGACGGACGGGGACAGCTGCACAGCAGACAGACATTCCCAGGCTCAGCAGACAGACAGAGACAGCTGGGGAGACACACAGAGACTTTGCTGCTATTCCTGTCTTATCAGTGGAAGGAATTCAGCAGCTGGAGGGAGGAGAGCGGCGGGGCCCTCAGCACAGCCCTGGGGGGGACCCCTTCTCATCTCACCCAGAGCCGAGAGAGCAAGAGAGTCCACACTACTAAGACCGGGTACAAATACAGGAGAGAGAGAGAGACCACTGACTGGAGGAGCAAGGTAGAGAGGAGTGCTGGGGAGAGAGAGGAGACCGGAGAGTGCCGGGGAGAGAGAGGAGACCTGAAAGTGCTGGGGAGAGAGAGGAAACCTGAGAGTGCTGGGGAGAGAGAGGAGACCGGAGAGTGCCGGGGAGAGAGAGGAGACCGGAGAGTGCCGGGGAGAGAGAGGAGACCTGAGAGTGCTGGGGAGAGAGAGGAGACCTGAGACCTTTGGGGAGAGAGAGAGGAGACCGCTGGGGAGAGAGAGAGGAGACCGCTGGGGAGAGAGGAGACCTGAGAGTGCTGGGGAGAGAGAGGAAACCTGAGAGTGCTGGGGAGAGAGAGGAGACCTGAGAGTGCTGGGGAGAGAGAGGAGACCTGAGAGTGCTGAGGAGAGAGGAGACCTGAGAGTGCTGGGGAGAGAGAGGAGACCTGAGAGTGCTGGGGAGAGAGGAGACCGGAGAGTGCTGAGGAGAGAGAGGAAACCTGAGACCTTTGGGGAGAGAGAGAGGAGACCGCTGGGGAGAGAGAGGAGACCTGAGACCACTGGGGAGAGAGGAGACCTGAGACCGCTGGGGAGAGAGAGGAGACCTGTGAGTGCTGGGGAGAGAGGAGACCTGAGAGTGCTGGGGAGAGAGAGGAAACCTGAGAGTGCTGGGGAGAGAGAGGAGACCTGAGAGTGCTGGGGAGAGAGAGGAGACCTGTGAGTGCTGGGGAGAGAGGAGACCTGAGAGTGCTGGGGAGAGAGAGGAAACCTGAGAGTGCTGGGGAGAGAGAGGAGACCTGAGAGTGCTGGGGAGAGAGAGGAGACCTGAGAGTGCTGGGGAGAGAGAGGAAACCTGAGAGTGCTGGGGAGAGAGAGGAGACCTGAGAGTGCTGGGGAGAGAGAGGAGACCTGAGAGTGCTGGGGAGAGAGAGGAGACCTGAGAGTGCTGGGGAGAGAGAGGAGACCTGAGAGTGCTGGGGAGAGAGAGGAGACCTGAGAGTGCTGGGGAGAGAGAGGAGACCTGAGAGTGCTGGGGAGAGAGAGGAAACCTGAGAGTGCTGGGGAGAGAGAGGAGACCTGAGAGTGCTGGGGAGAGAGAGGAGACCTGAGAGTGCTGGGGAGAGAGAGGAGACCTGAGAGTGCTGGGGAGAGAGAGGAGACCTGAGAGTGCTGGGGAGAGAGAGGAAACCTGAGAACTCGTATCCCAACTAGAGAATGACCGCCTTTACCAATAGGCGACCCCCGTATTACTGACTACTCACAGGAGACCCCCGTATTACTGACTGTACTCACAGGAGACCCCCGTATTACTGACTGTACTCACAGGAGACCTCCGTATTACTGACTACTCACAGGAGACCTCCGTATTACTGACTGTACTCACAGGAGACCTCCGTATTACTGACTACTCACAGGAGACCCCCGTATTACTGACTACTCACAGGAGACCTCCGTATTACTGACTGTACTCACAGGAGACCCCCGTATTACTGACTACTCACAGGAGACCTCCGTATTACTGACTGTACTCACAGGAGACCCCCGTATTACTGACTGTACTCACAGGAGACCTCCGTATTACTGACTACTCACAGGAGACCTCCGTATTACTGACTGTACTCACAGGAGACCTCCGTATTACTGACTACTCACAGGAGACCCCCGTATTACTGACTACTCACAGGAGACCTCCGTATTACTGACTGTACTCACAGGAGACCCCCGTATTACTGACTACTCACAGGAGACCTCCGTATTACTGACTGTACTCACAGGAGACCCCCGTATTACTGACTGTACTCACAGGAGACCTCCGTATTACTGACTGTACTCACAGGAGACCCCCGTATTACTGACTGTACTCACAGGAGACCTCCGTATTACTGACTACTCACAGGAGACCCCCGTATTACTGACTGTACTCACAGGAGACCCCCGTATTACTGACTGTACTCACAGGAGACCTCCGTATTACTGACTACTCACAGGAGACCCCCGTATTACTGACTGTACTCACAGGAGACCTCCGTATTACTGACTGTACTCACAGGAGACCCCCGTATTACTGACTGTACTCACAGGAGACCTCCGTATTACTGACTACTCACAGGAGACCCCCGTATTACTGACTGTACTCACAGGAGACCTCCGTATTACTGACTACTCACAGGAGACCCCCGTATTACTGACTGTACTCACAGGAGACCTCCGTATTACTGACTACTCACAGGAGACCCCCGTATTACTGACTGTACTCACAGGAGACCTCCGTATTACTGACTACTCACAGGAGACCCCCGTATTACTGACTGTACTCACAGGAGACCTCCGTATTACTGACTACTCACAGGAGACCCCCGTATTACTGACTGTACTCACAGGAGACCCCCGTATTACTGACTACTCACAGGAGACCTCCGTATTACTGACTGTACTCACAGGAGACCCCCGTATTACTGACTACTCATAGGAGACCCCCGTATTACTATCTGTACTCACAGGAGACCCCCGTATTACTGACTGTACTCACAGGAGACCTCCGTATTACTGACTGTACTCACAGGAGACCTCCGTATTACTGACTGTACTCACAGGAGACCCCCGTATTACTGACTACTCACAGGAGACCTCCGTATTACTGACTACTCACAGGAGACCCCCGTATTACTGACTGTACTCACAGGAGACCTCCGTATTACTGTCTACTCACAGGAGACCCCCGTATTACTGACTGTACTCACAGGAGACCCCCGTATTACTGACTACTCACAGGAGACCTCCGTATTACTGACTGTACTCACAGGAGACCTCCGTATTACTGACTACTCACAGGAGACCCCCGTATTACTGACTGTACTCACAGGAGACCTCCGTATTACTGTCTACTCACAGGAGACCCCCGTATTACTGACTGTACTCACAGGAGACCCCCGTATTACTGACTACTCACAGGAGACCCCCGTATTACTGACTGTTCTCACAGGAGACCCCCGTATTACTGACTACTCATAGGAGACCCCCGTATTACTATCTGTACTCACAGGAGACCTCGCCACCCGAGTATACACAAGACTTTACTCCTCGGTGTAGTACTTGTATTTGTAGGTGACATAATACTCAGTATACACAGGAAGACATAGAATTGTGTTATCTGAGAATTATTCTGCTGGTAGTAATATTCCGCAGTACTCAGCAGGTGGGTGGCTCAGTACTTATGACTATGGCAGCGGATGAAGCCGCAGGAGCAGCTCGCAGAGCAACAAAGAGCAAGTTGTTTGAGTTCCTGGTACACGGAGTGGTGAGTATGGGGAGGCATGACCAGGTGGAGGTCCTACACAGAGGGCAACCCTCAACTAACCATCTCATACTTGTCTCATGCATGGTCTACTTACCTGTGACAGAGAGGAACTCCCCTGTCTGTATCAGGAACTCCCCTGTCTATCATAGAGGAACTCCCCTGTCTGTATCATAGAGGAACTCCTCTGTCTGTATCATAGAGGAACTCCCCTGTCTGTATCATAGAGGAACTCCCCTGTCTGTATCATAGAGGAACTCCTCTGTCTGTATCATAGAGGAACTCCCCTGTCTGTATCATAGAGGAACTCCCCTGTCTGTATCATAGAGGAACTCCCCTGTCTGTATCATAGAGGAACTCCCCTGTCTGTATCAGGAACTCCCCTGTCTGTATCATAGAGGAACTCCCCTGTCTGTATCAGGAACTCCCCCTGTCTGTATCATAGAGGAACTCCCCTGTCTGTATCAGGAACTCCCCTGTCTGTATCATAGAGGAACTCCCCTGTCTGTATCATAGAGGAACTCCCCTGTCTGTATCATAGAGGAACTCCCCTGTCTGTATCAGGAACTCCCCTGTCTGTATCAGGAACTCCCCTGTCTGTATCATAGAGGAACTCCCCTGTCTGTATCATAGAGGAACTCCCCTGTCTGTATCATAGAGGAACTCCCCTGTCTGTATCATAGAGGAACTCCCCTGTCTGTATCAGGAACTCCCCTGTCTGTATCATAGAGGAACTCCCCTGTCTGTATCATAGAGGAACTCCCCTGTCTGTATCATAGAGGAACTACCCCTGTCTGTATCAGGAACTCCCCTGTCTGTATCAGGAACTCCCCTGTCTGTATCATAGAGGAACTCCCCTGTCTGTATCATAGAGGAACTCCCCTGTCTGTATCATAGAGGAACTCCCCTGTCTGTATCATAGAGGAACTCCCCTGTCTGTATCATAGAGGAACTCCCCTGTCTGTATCATAGAGGAACTCCCCTGTCTGTATCAGGAACTCCCCTGTCTGTATCATAAAGAAACTCCCCTGTCTGTATCATAGAGGAACTCCCCTGTCTGTATCATAGAGGAACTCCCCTGTCTGTATCATAGAGGAACTCCCCCTGTCTGTATCATAGAGGAACTCCCCTGTCTGTATCATAGAGGAACTCCCCTGTCTGTATCATAGAGGAACTCCCCTGTCTGTATCATAGAGGAACTCCCCTGTCTGTATCATAGAGGAACTCCCCTGTCTGTATCATAAAGAAACTCCCCTGTCTGTATCATAGAGGAACTCCCCTGTCTGTATCACAGAGGAACTCCCCCTGTCTGTATCATAGAGGAACTCCCCTGTCTGTATCATAGAGCAACTCCCCTGTCTGTATCAGGAACTCCCCTGTCTGTATCATAGAGGAACTCCCCTGTCTGTATCATAGAGGAACTCCCCTGTCTGTATCATAGAGGAACTCCCCTGTCTGTATCATAGAGGAACTCCCCTGTCTGTATCATAGAGGAACTCCCCTGTCTGTATCATAGAGGAACTCCCCTGTCTGTATCATAGAGGAACTCCCCCCTGTCTGTATCAGGAACTCCCCTGTCTGTATCATAGAGGAACTCCCCTGTCTGTATCATAGAGGAACTCCCCTGTCTGTATCATAGAGGAACTCCCCTGTCTGTATCATAGAGGAACTCCCCTGTCTGTATCATAGAGGAACTCCCCTGTCTGTATCATAGAGGAACTCCCCTGTCTGTATCATAAAGAAACTCCCCTGTCTGTATCATAGAGGAACTCCCCTGTCTGTATCATAGAGGAACTCCCCTGTCTGTATCATAGAGGAACTCCCCTGTCTGTATCATAGAGGAACTCCCCTGTCTGTATCACAGAGGAACTCCCCCCTGTCTGTATCATAGAGGAACTCCCCTGTCTGTATCATAGAGGAACTCCCCTGTCTGTATCACAGAGGAACTCACCCTGTCTGTATCATAGAGGAACTCCCCCCTGTCTGTATCACAGAGGAACTCCCCTGTCTGTATCAGGAACTCCCCTGTCTGTATCATAGAGGAACTCCCCTGTCTGTATCATAGAGGAACTCCCCTGTCTGTATCATAGAGGAACTCCCCTGTCTGTATCATAGAGGAACTCCCCTGTCTGTATCATAGAGGAACTCCCCTGTCTGTATCATAGAGGAACTCCCCTGTCTGTATCATAGAGGAACTCCCCTGTCTGTATCATAGAGGAACTCCCCTGTCTGTATCACAGAGGAACTCCCCCCTGTCTGTATCAGGAACTCCCCTGTCTGTATCATAGAGGAACTCCCCTGTCTGTATCATAGAGGAACTCCCCTGTCTGTATCACAGAGGAACTCACCCTGTCTGTATCATAGAGGAACTCCCCCCTGTCTGTATCACAGAGGAACTCCCCTGTCTGTATCAGGAACTCCCCTGTCTGTATCATAGAGGAACTCCCCTGTCTGTATCATAGAGGAACTCCCCTGTCTGTATCATAGAGGAACTCCCCTGTCTGTATCATAGAGGAACTCCCCTGTCTGTATCATAGAGGAACTCCCCTGTCTGTATCATAGAGGAACTCCCCTGTCTGTATCATAGAGGAACTCCCCTGTCTGTATCATAGAGGAACTCCCCTGTCTGTATCATAGAGGAACTCCCCTGTCTGTATCAGGAACTCCCCTGTCTGTATCATAGAGGAACTCCCCTGTCTGTATCATAGAGGAACACCCCTGTCTGTATCATAGAGGAACTCCCCTGTCTGTATCAGGAACTCCCCTGTCTGTATCATAGAGGAACTCCCCTGTCTGTATCACAGAGGAACTCCCCTGTCTGTACCATAGAGGAACTCCCCTGTCTGTATCATAGAGGAACTTTAGGATCTCTTCTGTCTGTAGGATCTCTTCTTCTGTCTGTAGGATCTCTTCTTCTTCTTCTGTCTGTAGGATCTCTTCTTCTTCTGTCTGTAGGATCTCTTCTTCTTCTTCTGTCTGTAGGATCTCTTCTTCTTCTGTCTGTAGGATCTCTTCTTCTTCTTCTGTCTGTAGGATTTCTTCTTCTTCTGTCTGTAGGATCTCTTCTTCTGTCTGTAGGATCTCTTCTTCTTCTGTCTGTAGGATCTCTTCTTCTTCTGTCTGTAGGATCTCTTCTTCTTCTTCTTCTGTCTGTAGGATCTCTTCTTCTTCTTCTGTCTGTAGGATCTCTTCTTCTTCTTCTTCTTCTGTCTGTAGGATCTCTTCTTCTTCTGTCTGTAGGATCTCTTCTTCTTCTGCCTGTAGGACCTCTTCTTCTGTAGGATCTCTTCTTCTGTCTGTAGGATCTCTTCTTCTGTAGGATCTATTCTTCTTCTGTCTGTAGGATCTCTTCTTCTGTCTGTAGGATCTCTTCTTCTGTCTGTAGGATCTCTTCTTCTTCTGTAGGATCTCTTCTTCTTCTGTCTGTAGGATCTCTTCTTCTTCTTCTGTCTGTAGGATCTCTTCTTCTTCTGTCTGTAGGATCTCTTCTTCTTCTGTCTGTAGGATCTCTTCTTCTTCTGTCTGTAGGATCTCTTCTTCTTCTGTCTGTAGGATCTCTTCTTCTTCTGTAGGATCTCTTCTTCTGTCTGTAGGATCTCTTCTTCTGTCTGTAGGATCTCTTCTTCTTCTGTCTGTAGGATCTATTCTTCTTCTGTCTGTAGGATCTCTTCTTCTTCTGTCTGTAGGATCTCTTCTTCTGTCTGTAGGATCTCTTCTTCTGTCTGTAGGATCTCTTCTTCTGTCTGTAGGATCTCTTCTTCTTCTGTCTGTAGGATCTATTCTTCTTCTGTCTGTAGGATCTCTTCTTCTTCTGTCTGTAGGATCTCTTCTTCTTCTTCTTCTGTCTGTAGGATCTCTTCTTCTTTTTCTGTCTGTAGGATCTCTTCTTCTTCTTCTTCTGTCTGTAGGATCTCTTCTTCTTCTTCTTCTGTCTGTAGGATCTCTTCTTCTTCTTCTTCTTCTTCTGTCTGTAGGATCTCTTCTTCTTCTTCTGTCTGTAGGATCTCTTCTTCTTCTTCTGTCTGTAGGATCTCTTCTTCTTCTTCTGTCTGTAGGATCTCTTCTTCTTCTTCTGTCTGTAGGATCTCTTCTTCTTCTTCTGTCTGTAGGATCTCTTCTTCTTCTTCTTCTGTCTGTAGGATCTCTTCTTCTTCTTCTTCTTCTTCTTCTTCTTCTTCTGTCTGTAGGATCTCTTCTTCTTCTTCTTCTGTCTGTAGGATCTCTTCTTCTTCTTCTGTCTGTAGGATCTCTTCTTCTTCTTCTGTCTGTAGGATCTCTTCTTCTTCTTCTGTCTGTAGGATCTCTTCTTCTTCTGTCTGTAGGATCTCTTCTTCTTCTTCTGTCTGTAGGATTTCTTCTTCTTCTGTCTGTAGGATCTCTTCTTCTGTCTGTAGGATCTCTTCTTCTTCTGTCTGTAGGATCTCTTCTTCTTCTGTCTGTAGGATCTCTTCTTCTTCTCCTTCTGTCTGTAGGATCTCTTCTTCTTCTGTCTGTAGGATCTCTTCTTCTTCTTCTGTCTGTAGGATCTCTTCTTCTTCTTCTTCTGTCTGTAGGATCTCTTCTTCTTCTGTCTGTAGGATCTCTTCTTCTTCTGTCTGTAGGATCTCTTCTTCTTCTGCCTGTAGGACCTCTTCTTCTGTAGGATCTCTTCTTCTGTCTGTAGGATCTCTTCTTCTGTAGGATCTATTCTTCTTCTGTCTGTAGGATCTCTTCTTCTGTCTGTAGGATCTCTTCTTCTGTCTGTAGGATCTCTTCTTCTTCTGTAGGATCTCTTCTTCTTCTGTCTGTAGGATCTCTTCTTCTTCTTCTGTCTGTAGGATCTCTTCTTCTTCTGTCTGTAGGATCTCTTCTTCTTCTGTCTGTAGGATCTCTTCTTCTGTCTGTAGGATCTCTTCTTCTGTCTGTAGGATCTCTTCTTCTGTCTGTAGGATCTCTTCTTCTTCTGTCTGTAGGATCTATTCTTCTTCTGTCTGTAGGATCTCTTCTTCTTCTGTCTGTAGGATCTCTTCTGTCTGTAGGATCTCTTCTTCTGTCTGTAGGATCTCTTCTTCTGTCTGTAGGATCTCTTCTTCTTCTGTCTGTAGGATCTATTCTTCTTCTGTCTGTAGGATCTCTTCTTCTTCTGTCTGTAGGATCTCTTCTTCTTCTTCTTCTGTCTGTAGGATCTCTTCTTCTTTTTCTGTCTGTAGGATCTCTTCTTCTTCTTCTTCTGTCTGTAGGATCTCTTCTTCTTCTTCTTCTGTCTGTAGGATCTCTTCTTCTTCTTCTTCTGTCTGTAGGATCTCTTCTTCTTCTTCTGTCTGTAGGATCTCTTCTTCTTCTTCTGTCTGTAGGATCTCTTCTTCTTCTTCTGTCTGTAGGATCTCTTCTTCTTCTTCTGTCTGTAGGATCTCTTCTTCTTCTTCTGTCTGTAGGATCTCTTCTTCTTCTTCTTCTGTCTGTAGGATCTCTTCTTCTTCTTCTTCTTCTTCTTCTTCTTCTGTCTGTAGGATCTCTTCTTCTTCTTCTTCTGTCTGTAGGATCTCTTCTTCTTCTTCTGTCTGTAGGATCTCTTCTTCTTCTTCTGTCTGTAGGATCTCTTCTTCTTCTTCTGTCTGTAGGATCTCTTCTTCTTCTTCTTCTGTCTGTAGGATCTCTTCTTCTTCTTCTGTCTGTAGGATCTCTTCTTCTTCTTCTTCTTCTTCTGTCTGTAGGATCTCTTCTTCTTCTTCTGTCTGTAGGATCTCTTCTTCTTCTTCTGTCTGTAGGATCTCTTCTTCTTCTTCTGTCTGTAGGATCTCTTCTTCTTCTTCTGTCTGTAGGATCTCTTCTTCTTCTGTCTGTAGGATCTCTTCTTCTTCTGTCTGTAGGATCTCTTCTTCTTCTGTCTGTAGGATCTCTTCTTCTTCTGTCTGTAGGATCTCTTCTTCTTCTGTCTGTAGGATCTCTTCTTCTTCTGTCTGTAGGACCTCTTCTTCTTCTGTAGGATCTCTTCTTCTTCTGTCTGTAGGATCTCTTCTTCTTCTGTCTGTAGGATCTCTTCTTCTTCTTCTTCTGTCTGTAGGATCTCTTCTTCTTCTTCTTCTGTCTGTAGGATCTCTTCTTCTTCTTCTTCTTCTGTCTGTAGGATCTCTTCTTCTTCTTCTGTCTGTAGGATCTCTTCTTCTTCTGTCTGTAGGATCTCTTCTTCTTCTTCTGTCTGTAGGATCTCTTCTTCTTCTTCTGTCTGTAGGATCTCTTCTTCTTCTTCTGTCTGTAGGATCTCTTCTTCTTCTTCTTCTGTCTGTAGGATCTCTTCTTCTTCTTCTTCTTCTTCTTCTTCTTCTTCTTCTTCTTCTTCTGTCTGTAGGATCTCTTCTTCTTCTGTCTGTAGGATCTCTTCTTCTTCTGTCTGTAGGATCTCTTCTTCTTCTTCTTCTGTCTGTAGGATCTCTTTTTCTTCTGTCTGTAGGATCTCTTCTTCTTCTGTCTGTAGGATCTCTTCTTCTTCTTCTGTCTGTAGGATCTCTTCTTCTTCTTCTGTCTGTAGGATCTCTTCTTCTTCTTCTTCTGTCTGTAGGATCTCTTCTTCTTCTTCTTCTGTCTGTAGGATCTCTTCTTCTTCTTCTTCTGTCTGTAGGATCTCTTCTTCTTCTTCTTCTTCTTCTTCTTCTTCTGTCTGTAGGATCTCTTCTTCTTCTGTCTGTAGGATCTCTTCTTCTTCTGTCTGTAGGATCTCTTCTTCTTCTTCTTCTTCTTCTTCTGTCTGTAGGATCTCTTCTTCTTCTTCTTCTGTCTGTAGGATCTCTTCTTCTTCTTCTTCTGTCTGTAGGATCTCTTCTTCTTCTTCTTCTTCTTCTTCTTCTTCTTCTGTCTGTAGGATCTCTTCTTCTTCTTCTGTCTGTAGGATCTCTTCTTCTTCTGTCTGTAGGATCTCTTCTTCTTCTTCTTCTTCTTCTTCTTCTTCTTCTTCTTCTTCTGTCTGTAGGATCTCTTCTTCTTCTTCTGTCTGTAGGAGCTCTTCTTCTTCTTCTGTCTGTAGGATCTCTTCTTCTTCTGTCTGTAGGATCTCTTCTTCTTCTTCTGTCTGTAGGATCTCTTCTTCTTCTTCTGTCTGTAGGATCTCTTCTTCTTCTGTCTGTAGGATCTCTTCTTCTTCTTCTTCTTCTTCTTCTTCTTCTTCTTCTTCTTCTTCTTCTTCTTCTTCTTCTTCTTCTTCTTCTGTCTGTAGGATCTCTTCTTCTTCTGTCTGTAGGATCTCTTCTTCTTCTTCTGTAGGATCTCTTCTTCTTCTGTCTGTAGGATCTCTTCTTCTTCTTCTGTCTGTAGGATCTCTTCTTCTTCTTCTGTCTGTAGGATCTCTTCTTCTTCTTCTGTCTGTAGGATCTCTTCTTCACCTCTCTGTAGGATCTCTTCTTCACCTCTCTGTAGGATCCCTATTTTCTTGTGGGGGGTGGGGGATCTCTTCTTCTATTCTACTCCCAAATGTATCTCTTCTCCGGCCCGGATTCACGGAGAGCGGGCGCACATTATGCCACCGTAGCACATCTCAATGTACGCTACGCCAACGCATCGCAGAGAGGCAAGCATGGAATTCAGGAAGCTATTGCTCCCAATGCTGCGTCGGCGTGGCGAAGGTTTCGAAGGCGCAGGCCGGCGTAGGTGGAAGTGGGCGTGACCCATGCAAAGCCATGCAAATGATGGTTGGAGAGCCAGACAAGTACGTTTAATGAAGTGCACATGCGTCGTGTCGTGGACGCATCCCCGTGCGCATGCTCATAACCACGTCGGAACAACTACCTAAGATACGCCGGATCACTGCCTACGCCATGAACGTAACCTACGCCCAGCCAGACTCGCGTCCAACGTAAAAACCGCCGGCTTGTGTTCCCTGGTGCAGACCTGAGCATGTCTGCTGCTGAGTTACACCTCCTTTATGGGGAATAACTTTACGCCGGACATACAAATCACGCGCACCTCGCGTAGCATGTGCCGGGCGGGCGCAGGTTCGTGAATAGCTGTATTTCCCTCATTTGCATATTTGAATGGCTAATCAATGGCAGCGCCACCATGCGGCCAGACTAAATGTGCGCCCACGTTACGCCGGCATGTGCGAGCTACGTCGGCGGGATGAAGCCTGTTTTTAGGCGTATCTTAGTTTGTGGGTCCGGCGCACAGATATGACGGCGCAAGTGCTTTGTGAATCCGGACCGTCATGTCCCCTCTCTGTGGGATCCTCTCTTTCTTCTCCTCTTCTGGATCTCTTCTATCCTATGTGGAATCTATTCTTTTTTTTTTTCTTCTCCTCTCAGTGGGATCTCTTCTCCTCTCGGTGGGATCTCTTCTACTCTAGTGGGATCTCTTCTCCTCTAGTGGGATCTCTTCTCCTCTAGTGGGATCTCTTCTCTCTTCTCCTCTAGTGGGATCTCTTCTCCTCTAGTGGGATCTCTTCTTTCTTCTCCTCTAGTGGGATCTCTTCTTTCTTCTCTAGTGGGATCTCTTCTCCTCTAGTGGGATCTCTTCTCTCTTCTCCTCTAGTGGGGTCTCTTCTCTCTTCTCCTCTAGTGGGATCTCTTCTCTCTGTGGAATCATTTTTTCTGTTTCTAGAAATCGTTTCTGCTCTCTTCTAGCTTTTGTGAGATTCCTTCTTCTGGGATTTCCTCCTCTTTCTCTCTGTAGGATCTCCCTTAGATTTCCTTGTAATCTCCTCTTTGTAGAATCTGGCCTGCATAGGATCTCTACCACTCTCTTCTTCTTTGTACAGGGTCTCTTTTTTTAACCTGTGGAAAATCCTCCCATTTCTGAGTACTTCTCTCTCCTACTCCGAGATCTCCTCTCTCCTACTCCGAGATCTCCTCTCTCCTACTCCGAGATCTCCTCTATCCTATTCCGAGATCTCCTCCATCCTACTCCGAGATCTCCTCCATCCTACTCCGAGATCTCCTCCATCCTATTCCGAGATCTCCTCCATCCTACTCCGAGATCTCCTCCATCCTATTCCGAGATCTCCTCCATCCTACTCCGAGATCTCCTCCATCCTACTCCGAGATCTCCTCCATCCTATTCCGAGATCTCCTCCATCCTATTCCGAGATCTCCTCCATCCTACTCCGAGATCTCCTCCATCCTACTCCGAGATCTCCTCCATCCTATTCCGAGATCTCCTCCATCCTACTCCGAGATCTCCTCCATCCTATTCCGAGATCTCCTCCATCCTACTCCGAGATCTCCTCCATCCTACTCCGAGATCTCCTCCATCCTATTCCGAGATCTCCTCCATTCTACTCCGAGATCTCCTCCATCCTACTCCGAGATCTCCTCCATCCTACTCCGAGATCTCCTCCATCCTACTCCGAGATTTCCTCCATCCTATTCCGAGATCTCCATCCTACTCCGAGATCTCCTCCATCCTACTCCGAGATCTCCTCCATCCTACTTCGAGATCTCCTCCATCCTACTCCGAGATCTCCTCCATCCTATTCCGAGATCTCCTCCA
This sequence comes from Rana temporaria, assembly GCF_905171775.1. Taxonomy (NCBI): domain Eukaryota; kingdom Metazoa; phylum Chordata; class Amphibia; order Anura; family Ranidae; genus Rana; species Rana temporaria. The sequence continues at coordinate 428,364,560 of NC_053493.1, read as the reverse complement.
TCCTACTCCGAGATCTCCTCCATCCTACTCCGAGATCTCCTCCATCCTATTCCGAGATCTCCTCCATCCTACTCCGAGATCTCCTCCATCCTATTCCGAGATCTCCTCCATCCTATTCCGAGATCTCCTCCATCCTACTCCGAGATCTCCTCCATCCTACTCCGAGATCTCCTCCATCCTATTCCGAGATCTCCTCCATCCTACTCCGAGATCTCCTCCATCCTATTCCGAGATCTCCTCCATCCTACTCCGAGATCTCCTCCATCCTACTCCGAGATCTCCTCCATCCTATTCCGAGATCTCCTCCATCCTACTCCGAGATCTCCTCCATCCTACTCCGAGATCTCCTCCATCCTACTCCGAGATCTCCTCCATCCTACTCCGAGATTTCCTCCATCCTATTCCGAGATCTCCATCCTACTCCGAGATCTCCTCCATCCTACTCCGAGATCTCCTCCATCCTACTTCGAGATCTCCTCCATCCTACTCCGAGATCTCCTCCATCCTATTCCGAGATCTCCTCCATCCTACTCCGAGATCTCCTCCATCCTACTCCGAGATCTCCTCCATCCTATTCCGAGATCTCCTCCATCCTACTCCGAGATCTCCTCCATCCTACTCCGAGATCTCCTCCATCCTACTCCGAGATCTCCTCCATCCTACTCCGAGATCTCCTCCATCCTATTCCGAGATCTCCTCCATCCTACTCCGAGATCTCCTCCATCCTATTCCGAGATCTCCTCCATCCTATTCCGAGATCTCCATCCTACTCCGAGATCTCCATCCTACTCCGAGATCTCCTCCATCCTACTCCGAGATCTCCTCCATCCTACTCCGAGATCTCCTCCATCCTATTCCGAGATCTCCTCCATCCTACTCCGAGATCTCCTCCATCCTACTCCGAGATCTCCTCCATCCTACTCCGAGATCTCTTCTCTCCTACTCCGAGATCTCCTCCATCCTACTCCGAGATCTCCTCTCTCCTACTCCGAGATCTCCTCCATCCTACATTGTGTAACATCTCCGTCTTTTAGTCTGAAATCTCTTCTCTACTACTCAGTGTAAGGTGTAAGATCTCCTTTCTCCTTTATCCTATTCTGAGATCTCCTCTCTCCTATTCTGAGATCTCCTCTTCCACTCTCTGTAAATGTGTTTCTCCTTCTCTAAGATTCCATCTCTCTTCCTCCTCTGTTATGTTATCTGTGGAATCTTCTTTATTTTGTTGTGTGGATTGTCTCTTCTCCTCTAGTGGGATCTCTTCTCTCTTCACCTCTAGTGGGATCTCTTCTCTCTTCTCCTCTAGTGGGATCTCTTCTCTCTTCTCCTCTAGTGGGATCTCTTCTCTCTTCTCCTCTAGTGGGATCTCTTCTCTCTTCTCCTCTAGTGGGATCTCTTCTCCTCTAGTGGGATCTCTTCTCTCTTCTCCTTGGCTTGTAATCTCCTTTTTTCTATGACGTTGGTCTCCTTTCTTTTGAGTGAGATCTTCCATCGACTTCTCTGCTGTAAATGGTATCCTCCTATTCTCCTCTCCCTCGTTCATCTCTTTCCTTTGCGGTTCTCCTCTCTTCCTCTATTTCAGATCTTTTCCCGGTTGGCTGATGAGTGTCCCCCCACCCTCTCCACCCGTCCCCCTCGTCCTCCCCCCACACCCGTCCTCGAAGCCCCATCCCCACCCGCCCTCCCCCACACCCGTCCTCCCCCCACACCCGTCCTCCCCCCACACCCGTCCTCCCCCCACACCCGTCCCCAAAGCCCCATCCCCACCGGCCCTCCCCCCACACCCGTCCCCAAAGCCACATCCCCACCCGCCCTCCCCCACACCCGTCCCCAAAGCCCCATCCCCACCCGCCCTCCCCCACAACCGTCCCCAAAGCCACATCCCCACCCGCCCTCCCCCACACCCGTCCCCAAAGCCACATCCCCACCCGTCCTCCCCCCACACCCGTCCCCAAAGCCCCATCCCCACCCGCCCTCCCCCACAACCGTCCCCAAAGCCTCGTTCCCACCCGTCCTCCCCCACACCCATCCCCAAAGACCCATCCCCACCCATCCTCCCCCACACCCGTCCCCAAAGCCCCATCCCCACCCATCCTCCCCCACACCCGTCCCCAAAGCCCCATCCCCATCCATCCTCCCCCACACCCGTCCCCAAAGCCCCATCCTCCCCCCACACCCGTCCCCAAAGCCCCATCGCCACCCGTCCTCCCCCCACACCCGTCCCCAAAGCCCCATCCCCACCGGCCCTACCCCCACACCCGTCCCCAAAGCCCCATCCCCACCCGTCCTCCCCCACACCCGTCCCCAAAGCCCCATCCAGACTCGTATTCTCGGATAGTTTCTGGTTTCTCTATTTCCAGTCTTTGTTCTCTTCTACTTTCTGCTCATCTCCTCCCCCTCCTCCTCCTCATGGGACGTCTTCTGTTCGGAGTTTCCTCTTCTCTTGGCTCTTTTCTCTCTCATTGTCTTGAGTTCCATCCACCTTTGTTCATATCTGATCCTCCCTCCCCTCCCCCCCCCCCCCCAGATTTACTACTCACTAACAGCGTAGAAAGTGGACCTGGAAGTGTAAGAAATGTTCATGTGATTTGTAAATGATATCTCAGCTTTGCTCTGTCCAGTATTGTATTCTAACCACACAATGGCCTTCTCTGCCGCAGCGCCCTGGGATGCCCTCTGGGGCCCGAATGCCTCATCAAGGAGCTCCTATGGGGCCCCCAGGTCCTCCTTTTGGTGGAAGTCCATCAGTCCGTCCTGGAATCCCTCCAACCGTAATGGAACCAACCAGAAAACGATCGGCACCAACCCAAGTTCAACAAAATACACCTCCTCAGGGGCGGAGCCGTAGGTGAGAAAAACGTGTTTTATAAGGAAGAAAGAATCCCTTTTGTGGAGTTTATTAATATCGATGTTTTTTTTCTTTCTTAATGCGCAGCGCAAAGAGAAGAAAGATGGCGGATAAGATTCTCCCGCAGAGGGTAATACCCCCAATATTGTTCCCCTACTTCAGTCAGATGAGGGTGATGATTTCTCAGATACAGTAAAACCTCGGATTGCGAGTGTAATTCGTTCCGGAAACATGCTTGTAATCCAAAGCACTTGTATATCAAAGCAAATTTCCCCATAAGAAATAATGGAAACTCAGATGATTCGTTCCACAACCATTTATTGATAAGTTCTTCAGTTTATAGTCCATATAAAAAGATTCCAGCGATGTGATTGGTTGTGTGACCATAAAATGTCCACCAATGGAATCCTCCACAAGGGGATCAGAAGAAAAACCCAGCAGGAGCTCCAGAGTATAAAAGAGAAGAGAGGCGCCTCTAAGTGTAGCAATTTGGTTCCATTTAATGAAGGGACAACATTTAGCTACTCACATGGTTGGTGATTAGGAGAGGCACATCTAAGTATGGAGGGATCCGGGGTAAAGTGATCGACATAGACCGTCCTTCTCGCCGCTGTCAGTCTGAAATTGTGACCGGGAAGACTACCCTGCAGTACAGCGATCTGAGAGAGAGGCTTGAATTGCTCGTGGAAGGGAGGACATCAATGGTGGTGCGGGGGATGGTGTATGTGGATCGCTTTACCCCGGATCTCTCCATACTTGGATGTGTCTCTTTTAATCATCAACCAGGGGAGTTGCTAAATGTTGTCCCTTCATTACATGGAACCAAATTGCTACACTTAGAGGCGCCTCTCTTCTCTTTTATACTCGGTTGTGATTCTGCTCTTATATCAAGACATCGCTTGTATATCAAGTCAAAATTTATAAAAAAAAATATTGCTTGTCTTGCAAAACGCTCTTAATCCAAGTTACTCTCAAACCAAGTTACTCTCAATCCAAGTTACTCTCAATCCAAGTTACTCTCAATCCAAGTTACTCTCAATCCAAGGTTTTACTGTACTTTGGATTCCTCATCCCGTTATTGCCACGTAGTGTTGGGTGGTTTGTTATTTCTTGTCGTCTAGAAGAGATTTCTAGAACCTTCATCTTCTGGTACCAGAGAGATGAATGTGCCGCCCTTGTCATAGGTGACTTCCTGGGCGCCCCTCTTTTATGAGAAGACCTTGAAATCTCTTATTTCTCTTCCTTTCATGGACGGACACAGCAGCATCTTGACCTTAGGGTATTATCCTCCTTCTAGGAGATTGACTAGACAGAAAAAACAGCATGTTAAGTGTTAAACACTCCACACAGTACAGCACCTCCCAGGGGGCGGTTCCCCGGGTACATCCCCCACACTCTGCATCTGCAGCCTCAGTTTTTTTCTGCCTAGCACAGGAGAATGACAGGGCTCCTCTGGGCCCATGTGCTCTGGGGATTTTTTTGAATTTTTTTGTTTTTTCTTTTGCTTTTTCCTGCATTTTTGGATCCTGAGATCTACAATCAACTGCCGACTGGGTGACAGGCTGGATCCTCGATCCTTGTAGTCCCCTCAGTTCGGCCATCGAGCGTGTGCCGGCCTTTTAGCTACGAGCTGGGCTGTCCACGACATACCCCGTTGCTCCAGGGGTGGCCGGTGAGCTATATGCTCCAGGGCGCACATATGACAAGGCTCTATGTCTGTGTCACAGTGTGCCGGGCCGACAGCCATGCTGTAACCGCGCGGACATTGGTTCTGTCTGGGATGCCTTCAGCCGGTCGTCGCAGGACGGGTAAGTAGCAGTCCCCTTGCTCTGGCAGGGTGGTGTGGCTGGGAAATCCTGGGGAAGTTGATAGGGGGTGTGCCCTGCTTTCCTCTCTCCCTTCCTCCCCTCCTTCCCTACGCTCTGGGTGACTGGGTCCGCTGGGGGCTGTGTGGCGGGTCTGCTCTCCGGGGTGGGGGGTGCTGTTGCTGCCATGTGTGTGGGGGGGGGCTGCCTGGGGGTCCCAGGTGTTCGCTGCTGTGTGTGGGTGTTTTTTGTGTACACTCGCAGCCGCCATTTTGGCGGTGCCTGTCGATTTTATTCCGTGTCGGCGGCCATTTTCCTGTAACCTGCTTGCTCTGTTTACAGAGCGGCGTGTCGGTGGCCATTTTGGGAGGTGTGTTTTGCCTCTAGTGGCTGGAAAATTGTCACAAACGGGCAGACGGCAGCTGTACAGGCCTGGTCGGGGGATGGTGAGTCCTCTGAGGGGTCCCCTGTTTCTCTGCTGTGGCCGGGAGGGTGGCCTGTGGGTCTTGCCTTGTATCCCTAGGGTGGATCAACATGGCGTCGGAACTAGACGCATCTCCCCCCTAGACATGCCTGAATTGGCCAGTAACCCAATCCCCTCCAGTAACGAGACCAAGCTCCATTGTGAGGGTAAAACACGAACTCCTTTACTGTGGGCTACCCGCCCGTATTTATGCAGGTCTCCCACCTGGTGGACACTCCCCTAGGGGACCAGATGGGAGACTGAAATAACAGACATTAAAATCTATAACTTTATAACTGCCGAACATTTTATATTCATATAACGTATCCCCAGATAGCCTGGAACTGAGGGCATATTATTGGGGAATAGCGCCCAGATCCCATCCGCATAGTCCGATCGCCTCGTGGTCGACATACGAATGGGCGACTTCATGTAAAACGGCAAAGCAGACGAACACAATATGTCCAGTATACGGATGGGTCCGTCACATGGCTCCCTCCTTGTGGAACACTCCGGCAGACCCGGCTTGACCCTTTGGCGGGTCAACTTGGGGATGACCGGACGGAGAAGGCGTAGAGACGTCTGTTTGCCGAGATAATCCATCCGCATTCCCATTCTGCTTACCGGGTCGGTAGCTGATGGTGAAATTGTAAGGCTGTAGTGCCAGACTCCACCTCAGCAGTCTGCCATTGTCTCCTGAGACCCGGTTAAGCCAAACTAGGGGGTTGTAATGAGGGAAAATTCTTGTCCGTATAAATAAGGACTCAATTTCTTTAGTGCCCAGACCAGGGCTAAACACTCCTTCTCCACTGCCGCATAACTCACTTCCCTGGGTAGTAGTTTTGTGCTGAGATACGCGACAGGGTGCTCCCCTCCATCTTCCCCGACCTGGCTTAGCACAGCTCCCAGTCCATACATGGAAGCATCGGTATGGACGAGAAAATGTTTGTTAGGCACTGGGGCAGCCAGGACAGGGGCATTCACTAGAGCTTGCTTCAGGGCCCGAAACGCGGCTTCACAAGCTGGCGACCACAGGACCTGCTTAGGTAAGTTTTTCTTAGTCAGGTCCGTCAAGGGCTTGGCCACCGTACTGTAGTCGGGGACAAAACGTCGGTAATACCCTGCCGTCCCCAGGAAGGCTAGCACTTGGGTCTTGGTGATAGGTGTGGGCCAGTTAGCTACCGCCTCGACCTTAGCTGGCTCTGGTCGCTGGGTCCCACATCCTACCCTGTGACCCAAGTACTGCACTTCTGCCATGCCTAAATGGCACTTATCTGGCTTCAAGGTCAGGCCGGCGGCCCGAATCTTGTCCAGCACCACCCCCACGTGGACTAAATGGTCTTCCCAAGTCTCGCTGTAGACATCCAGGTACGCACACGCGAAGTCCTGGAAGCCATCGAGGAGTCTATCCACCATACGCTGAAAGGTAGCCGGAGCATTCTTCATTCCAAATGGCATAACCTTAAACTGGAATAGGCCAAATGGGGTGACGAAGGCCGACTTAGGGATAGCATCCTCGGCCAGGGGGATCTGCCAATAACCCTTGCACAGGTCAATGGTGGTCAGGTAGCGCCCCCTGGCAATGCGGTCTAATAATTCGTCTACCCGGGGCATCGGGTACGCGTCAGTGGTGGTCCGTTCGTTGAGCCGCCTGTAATCTACGCAGAACCGGGTGGTCCCATCTTTCTTAGGCACCAGGACTACAGGCGAGGCCCAAGGGCTGTCTGACGGCTCGATAACCCCCAGCCGAGTCATCTCCTGTATCTCCGTCCGCATTTCCTCTCGGACTGCTTCAGGGATACGGTATGGGGGTTGTCGTAGGGGGTTCTGTCCGGGCGTCTCGACTTTGTGCATAGCTAGTGTGGTGTACCCGGGTTCTTGGGAGAACGTCGCCTGCTTCTCCCACAGAAGCTGTCTTGCCTGTACCTTCTTTGCTGGGTTTAACCGGTCTCCTAGTTGCACAAGGCTTGTAAGGTCCGTCTGGGGATTCCTTGTGCAGGGCACATTGCCGCTCAAAATCGGCAAGGTACCCATCGATCTCTCCTTCTGTCTCACTGAAGGCTTTAAATGCTGCAAACGGCACCTTCTTTCTTTCCCCCGTGTCTGCTGTGACTGGGGCTGCTGCAGTGCCGCTTTGGCGTAGCAGGTTGGCCTCCACAGCGGCTTGGACTTGGGCGATAATTTCCGCAGATGGGTTGGGACCATAATGGGCCAGCCTAATTCTTACCGCCCGGTCAAATCTCTCTTCTTCGGGGGTTCTGTCGTCTGGGCTGAGTCCATTGGTTCCCTCTACTGCTGGTACTCCATCCATTTCCAGCAATAATGTGATAATGTCCCCCTTTTTGAGGTTACTGGCCTGTCCGCCTCTTTGCTCTAATAAATCCTTTAAGGTAGCTCTTCTCAGGTTTTGGTATTGCAATTCCATTTGGTCCTGGTTGTAGTGGTTTCTTTGGGCGCTGAGGTTCATCCCACCGCTTGCCACCAGTTGTTGCGGTACCTCTCTCTACATACACCGTCCTTAGTGGCCAGTAACCCAATCCCCTCCAGTAACGAGACCAAGCTCCATTATGAGGGTAAAACACGAACTCCTTTACTGTGGGCTACCCGCCCGTATTTATGCAGGTCTCCCACCTGGTGGACACTCCCCTAGGGGACCAGATGGGAGACTGAAATAACAGACATTAAAATCTATAACTTTATAACTGCCGAACATTTTATATTCATATAACGTATCCCCAGATAGCCTGGAACTGAGGGCATATTATTGGGGAATAGCGCCCAGATCCCATCCGCATAGTCCGATCGCCTCGTGGTCGACATACGAATGGGCGACTTCATGTAAAACGGCAAAGCAGACGAACACAATATGTCCAGTATACGGATGGGTCCGTCACAAACCCTTAATGCCCCTGTACCTGCGGTCTCTGTGGATGCTATGATGGCGGTCCTGGAGGCGTTTGTTGCCAGGGTGGAAGCGGCACGCGGTCAAAGGGGGGGTAGAAAGCGCCCCCTCCCCCTGCCTTCTTCTGGGGATGCCTCTGACACGGAATCGGGTCCAGCTTCTGCATCCGGCCCTGGTTCCGTGGTGTCAGAAGATGCAGGCCTAGTCCACACAGACAGTGAGGATGACTCTGCTTCAGGGTCAGCGCATGATAGGGCACTAGTGGGAGCTCTTATCACTGCGGTGCGGGATACTCAGAAAATTGAGGATTCGGCAGAGACATCAGAGGTGTCGGTCCCTTTTGGGTTCCGCAAGCCGGCCCGCACTGAGAAAGTGTTTCCTTGTGTTCCTTATCTGGAAAAATTTTTGTACAAGGAATGGGATCGGCCGCAGAAAGTTTCTTCTGTTCCGAAATGCTTTGCGGTCCGTTATCCTTTTGAGGAGGACTTCCTGAAAAAGTGGACCTCTCCTCCGTCAGTGGCCCCCCTGTGTCCAGACTGAACAAGGCGACCACGTTGCCTGTGGAAGGGGCTCCCGCTTTCAAGGACCCCGCAGATAGGAGAGCTGAGGCTGTGGCCCGCTCCATGTTCACAGTGGTGGGGTCGGCGGTGAGACCAGTCTTGGCCGGGGCTCTGGTGTCAGACACTTACTGAACGGGCAAAGTTGTTGCTTCAGGAGTTGGAGGAGCATCAGGCTCCTCCGGACTGTGTGGCGCTGGCCGACCAGTTGGTGCAGGGCCTAAAGTTTGTCTGTGAGTCGGCCCTGGATACGCTTCCCTTGCTCTCCAGGGCTTCGGCCTACACGGTGGTGTTGCGTCGCCTTGTCTGGCTGAAGTGTTGGTCTGCGGACCAGTCTGCTAAGAAGGCCTTGGTGGACTTACCCTTTAAGGGTGAAAGGCTTTTTGGGGCGTCTCTGGATGACCCCATAAAAGATGCCACGGGAGGTAAGAGCACTCTGCTCCCACAATCTGGTAAGGGTAAGGAGCCTCGCCGTAGGCAGGGGCCCTCCTTTACCGCCCCCAAGCATTTTTTTTGTCCGTCCGGTGCTGCAGGTAAACGTTTCCAGGCCGCTAAGACGCCCGCTGAAGGGCAGAAGCGCCCCTGGTTCCGCAAGCCCAACAAGCCTGCGGAAAAATCTGCTTCCGCATGAAGGTCTGCCCCCGCCTGTATCTCGGGTGGGGGGCCGGCTTCATGATTTCGCGGCTCGGTGGAGGTCTCTTCTTTGCGACCGGTGGGTTTGCGAAGTAGTTTCCTCGGGGTACAAGATCGATTTTCTCTCTTGCCCACCGAACAGATTTTTTTCCTTCCAGCCTCCAGCTTCCTCCGGAACGTCGGGAGGCCATGTGGGGCTGTTCAGGATCTGCTGGTCAGGGGGGTGATCGTGCCGGTCCCTTTACTGGAACGGTTTCAGGGGTTTTATTCCAATCTGTTTGTGGTCCCCAAGAAGGAAGGGGTCCGTCCAGTCCTGGATCTCAAGGCCCTCAACTGTTTTGTCAAAGTGCAAAAGTTCAGGATGGAGTCGGTTCGCTCTGTAGTGGCGGCACTCCATCAGGAGGATTTTCTGGTGTCCTTGGATATCAAGGACGCGTACCTGCATATCCCCATATGCGCAAGGCACCAGAGATTTCTGCGCTTTGCGGTCGGGGAGGACCACTTTCAATTTCTGGCCCTCCCTTTCGGCCTGGCCTCGGCACCACGGGTTTTCACCAAGGTGCTCGCTCCGATTCTAGCCCTGCTGAGGCAGCGCGGGATCTCTATTGTAGGATACCTGGACAACCTTCTCCTGAGAGCTTCTTCAAGCTCAGAGTTAGAGGACGACGTGTCTATCACCTGTCAAACCCTCCAAGAATTTGGTTGGCTATTGAATACCCAGAAATCGGTACTGGTACCGTCTCAGCGTCTGTTATACCTGGGGTTGGTCCTGGATTCCTCGGAGGCGAGAGTTTTTCTTCCCACAGAGAAACTACAGACACTGCAGTCGGCAGTGCAGCGGTTGGCGACCCAGAAGTGGTCGTCGCCTGGCTTTTGCATGCGAGTTCTGGGTCTGATGGGGGTGTCCTCCTTCGAGGCGGTTCCGTATGCTCAATTCCACACTCGAGTGTTACAGAAAGAGATTATGTTGCGTTGGGACAAGCTCCCTTCGTCTCTGTATTGCCAAATCCGGGTGAGTCGCCTGGTCAGGTCCTCCCTAGTGTGGTGGCTGACATCTCCGGTACTTCGGGCCGGGAAGTCGTTCCTCCCGTGTCATTAAACGGTGGTCACGACGGACGCCAGTCTCACCGGCTGGGGGGGTGTCTGGGGTGTTCAGTCAGCCCAGGGACGCTGGACTCGGGAGGAGTCCTGCCTGCCAATCAATGTCCTGGAACTCCGGGCGATCAGGCTGTGCCTGATCGCCCGGAGAGAGGCCGGCCCCCAGGGGCCATAATAAACAGTAAAGCATTACATCCACAACAATACAACTGATAACATCACAAAACAGGTACTCCACTAGTGCAGGCACAGCCAGGACAGGAAACAGGGGTCCTTAGGTGACATACGGGGAGATATTACCCTGCCAAATCTGCAATAGACCCAACCCTGTCCCCCACCTGGCGCGGAGCGCCCGGGAAATCTGCCCCAGAAATTGGTGCCCCAGAGCCCTGCGGGCCCAGGCCCCCCATCTCATTTTCCTGTATACCGTAAGAAAGGAAGAAGAGACAAGAAAGTAGACAGTAAAGTAGGACGAAGAAGAAAGTATAAGGTAGTGCCCAGTCCAAGGGGGCACTCGAAAGGGGGGTGAGAAAGAGGGGAGGGGGGGGACCAAGAGAGGCAGGCATGCCCGAACATGGACGCACAAGGACACCCACAGTAACCACCCGGGGCGTAGGGGACAGAAGCTCACACTGCCAGGGTTGTTCCCCTGAGGTTCTGTCCCTCATCGGAATATTTAAAAATGTTCCAGAGTTGCCACGTCTTGGAGTAGGCCTTCTGCCTTTGTTGACTTGAGAGGATCAAGTCCTCCATTCTGCTGACGTCATCCACTCTTCGAAGCCACTGGGCAACAGTCGGGGGGTTCCAGTTAAGAGGGATGCAGGCTCTGGCCGCATCCAGGAGGTGTCTCACCACCGACCTTTTGTATACAGGGGCCGCTGTATCTGTAGCATGCAATAAGAAGAAGGCCGGGTTGTCTGGTACTTTTTTACACTGCTTGGGGGACGTCCCTAAGGTCAATGCTGCTGTGTCCGTCCATGAACGGAAGAGAAAATAGGATTTTTGTACTCACCGTAAAATCCATTTCTCTGAGTTCATGGACGGACACAGCACCCACCCCTCTTTTGTTTGTACTGCTTGTTTACAAACTGAGGCTGCAGATGCAGAGAGAGGGATGTACCCGAGGGATCCGCCCCCTGGGAGGTGCTGTACTGTGTGGAGTGTTTAACACTTAACATGCTGTTTTTTCTGCCTAGTCAATCTGCTAACAGGAGGATAATACCCTAAGGTCAAGATGCTGCTGTGTCCGTCTATGAACTCAGAGAAATGGATTCTACGGTGAGTACAAAAGTCCTACCCCCCCCCCCCCCCCAGATTCGGGAGTTGGTCCCGGAGTCTCAGGCTTACATGGACCATGAAATCTCTTATTCCCCCCCCCCCCCAGATTCGGGAGTTGGTCCCGGAGTCTCAGGCTTACATGGACCATGAAATCTCTTATTCCCCCCCCCAGATTCGGGAGTTGGTCCCGGAGTCTCAGGCTTACATGGACCATGAAATCTCTTATTCCCCCCCCCAGATTCGGGAGTTGGTCCCGGAGTCTCAGGCTTACATGGACCATGAAATCTCTTATTCCCCCCCCCAGATTCGGGAGTTGGTCCCGGAGTCTCAGGCTTACATGGACCATGAAATCTCTTATTCCCCCCCCCCCCCCCAGATTCGGGAGTTGGTCCCGGAGTCTCAGGCTTACATGGACCATGAAATCTCTTATTCCCCCCCCCCCCCCAGATTCGGGAGTTGGTCCCGGAGTCTCAGGCTTACATGGACCATGAAATCTCTTATTCCCCCCCCCCCCAGATTCGGGAGTTGGTCCCGGAGTCTCAGGCTTACATGGACCATGAAATCTCTTATTCCCCCCCAGATTCAGGAGTTGGTCCCGGAGTCTCAGGCTTACATGGACCATGAAATCTCTTATTTCCCCCCCCCCCCCCCCCCAGATTCGGGAGTTGGTCCCGGAGTCTCAGGCTTACATGGACCATGAAATCTCTTATTCCCCCCCCCCCCAGATTCGGGAGTTGGTCCCGGAGTCTCAGGCTTACATGGACCATGAAATCTCTTATTCCCCCCCCCCAGATTCGGGAGTTGGTCCCGGAGTCTCAGGCTTACATGGACCATGAAATCTCTTATCCCCCCCCCCCCCCAGATTCGGGAGTTGGTCCCGGAGTCTCAGGCTTACATGGACCATGAAATCTCTTATCCCCCCCCAGATTCGGGAGTTGGTCCCGGAGTCTCAGGCTTACATGGACCATGAAATCTCTTATTCCCCCCCAGATTCAGGAGTTGGTCCCGGAGTCTCAGGCTTACATGGACCATGAAATCTCTTATTTCCCCCCCCCCCCCCCCCCCCAGATTCGGGAGTTGGTCCCGGAGTCTCAGGCTTACATGGACCATGAAATCTCTTATTCCCCCCCCCCCAGATTCGGGAGTTGGTCCCGGAGTCTCAGGCTTACATGGACCATGAAATCTCTTATTCCCCCCCCCCAGATTCGGGAGTTGGTCCCGGAGTCTCAGGCTTACATGGACCATGAAATCTCTTATCCCCCCCCCCCCCCAGATTCGGGAGTTGGTCCCGGAGTCTCAGGCTTACATGGACCATGAAATCTCTTATCCCCCCCCAGATTCGGGAGTTGGTCCCGGAGTCTCAGGCTTACATGGACCTTTTGGCATTTGAGAGGAAATTGGACCAAACCATAATGAGGAAACGCGTTGATATCCAGGAAGCCCTGAAGAGACCAATGAAGGTCAGAGGACCGCTGACGGTAGATATACAATAACGGGGAATACTCGGGGGTTGTACAATGGAGGGGGAGGGGGTGTACAGAGAGTACATGGAGTGTCTGATGAGACGATCGGATCTTTTCTCTCACAGCAAAAACGCAAACTACGACTTTACATTTCAAATACGTTCAATCCCGCCAAGCCGGACGCGGACGATTCGGATGGAAGCATTGCCTCATGGGAGTTACGTGTCGAAGGAAAATTGCTGGATGACGTAAGTGATATTTGTAACGGCTACCCAAGTAGTGAGAGGGTATCAGCCGTTGGAGAAGTCCTTTTCCCTGGCAAGTTGCGATATGCAAGTAAAGCCGGTATATCCCATCCACGAGATCCAGAGAGAGAGTCAGGTTCAGCTGTAAAAATAGCAGAATAATAATCCCATCGAATGCCCTTTCAAGAACGAGACGGGGCTACGTTTTGAAGGGTAAAGTAGACTGATTTAATGGTACATTCACCTGGTTTATATCTGTTACAAGCTGTTACAGGAACAATGAAACTCTCCGCCCCCTCCTCACACAGGGGGGGAGGGGCTTCAATACAGATACTTTTAAATAATGACATCCCCTTGAGCTACATTTAACATGACCTGACCAGACACCTTCCTTTATCAGTAGAATTCAATTAACCTTTAGAATAATACACACTCACAGATAATCCCATCAGCATCTAGCCATTTCGGCACCACAAGGCTTGACAAGTTCTTCTGAACATAATTGATATGCTAATTCAATACACCTGACATGAGACTGCTAACTTGTAGTACAATCAGGGCTGGTGCAAGGATTTTTGACACCCTAGGCGAAACCTAATTTTGCCGCCCCCTTGGCTCCACCCCTAATCCCACACCCTTTGACCTGCCCATGTATACCCCACCTTTCTAATGAAGTGCCCATCAAACGCAGCCTCACCAGAGCCCATCAAACGCAGCCTCACCAGAGCCCATCAAACGCAGCCTCACCAGAGCCCATCAAACACAGCCTCACCAGAGCCCATCAATGAATGTTTGCTTGCTTCCATTAATTCTGGAGTCAGGACACAGCCCTCCACCAGGCGCTGCGCCTCTGACACGATCTGTGAACGGAGAGGCGGCTGCCTGATGATGCTGAGACTTCGTTGCTTTCTGCAAAGGGAAGAGAGTAGAAACACCAGTGGCCGGGTGCCCTAGGCTGCCTAGTGGTAGCATCGGCCCTGTGCTCACCTGTACCCATTAAATACAGCCTCACCCAATGCCCATCAATGCTGCTTCACCAGTGCCAATTAATTAACCCTCATGTACCCATCAAATGCTATCTCACCTGTGCCCATTATATACAGCCTCACCCAGCGCCCATCAATGTCGCTTCACCAGTGCCCATCAAATGCCATCTCACCTGTGCACATCAAATATAGCCTCACCTGTGCCCATCAAATACAGCCTCACCTGTGCCCATCAATGCTGCTTCACCAGTGCTCATCAATGCCGCTTCACCAATGCCAATCAATGTAGCCTCACCTGTGCCCATGAAATGCTATCTTACCTGTGCCCATTAAATACAGCCTCACCCAGTGCCCATCAATGCAGTCTCACATGTGCCCATCAAATGTCCTCTCACATGTGCCCATCAATGCTGCTTCACCACTGCTAATTAACCCCTTCCCGACCGCCGCATGTAAATGTACGTCCACAGTATGGCACGTACAGGCACATTGGCGTACATGTACGTCCTTGCCTTCTAGTGGGTGGGGGGTCCGATCGGGACCCCCCCCGGTACATGCGGCGGTCGGGTTCCCTCGGGGAGCGATCCGGGACGACGGCGCGGCTATTCGTTTCTAGCCGCTCCGTCGCGATTGGTCCCCGGAGCTGAAGAACTGGGAGAGCCGTATGTAAACACAGCTTCCCCGTGCTTCACTATGGCGGCGCATCGATTGAGTGATCCCCTTTATAAGGGAGACTCGATCGATGATGTCAGTCCTACAGCCACACCCCCCTACAGTTGTAAACACACACTAGGTGAACCCTAACCCCCTACAGCGCCCCCTGTGGTTAACTCCCAAACTGCAACTGTCATTTTCACAGTAATCAGTGCAATTTAAATGCATTTTTTGCTGTGAAAATGACAATGGTCCCAAAAATGTGTCAAAATTGTCCGAAGTGTCCGCCGTAATGTCGCAGTCACGAAAAAAATCGCTGATCGCCGCCATTAGTAGTAAAAAAATTTTTTTTTACTACTACTACTGCAATAAAACGATCCCCTATTTTGTAAACGCTATAAATTTTGTGCAAACCAATCGATAAACGCTTATTGCGATCTTGTTTACCAATAATAGGTAGAAGAATACGTATCGGCCTAAACTGAGGGAAAAATGTTTTTTTATATGTTTTTGGGGGATATTTATTATAGAAAAAAGTAAAAAATATTGAATTTTTTTCAAAATTGTCGCTCTATTTTTGTTTATAGCGCAAAAAATAAAAACCGCAGAGGTGATCAAATACCACCAAAAGAAAGCTCTATTTGTGGGGAAAAAAGGACGCCAATTTTGTTTGGGAGCCACGTCGCACGACCGCGCAATTGTCTGTTAAAGCGACGCAGTCCCGAACTGTAAAAACACCTTGGGTCTTTAGGCAGCATATTGGTCCGGGGCTTAAGTGGTTAATGCACCCTGGGGGGGGGGGACAGTCAATATACATACACTGATACACGCCATGTAATTGTCTAATACAATCTCATTAGCTCAGAGAG
Organism: Rana temporaria; assembly: GCF_905171775.1. Classification (NCBI taxonomy): domain Eukaryota; kingdom Metazoa; phylum Chordata; class Amphibia; order Anura; family Ranidae; genus Rana; species Rana temporaria. Next base: position 428,348,762 of record NC_053493.1, on the reverse strand, counting down.
AGAAAGCACGTTTTTACTCACCACAGCAGCTCAGAAAACTTCTGACAAGGTGAACTGCTGCATCTATCGGTGCCCAGAGAGCTGCCGCCACGCTATATCCCACGCTGTATCCCACGCTGTATCCCACGCTGTATCCCACGCTATATCCCACGCTGTATCCCACGCTGTATCCCACGCTATATCCCACGCTATATCCCACGCTGTATCCCACGCTATATCCCACGCTGTATCCCACGCTATATCCCACGCTGTATCCCACGCTGTATCCCACGCTGTATCCCACGCTGTATCCCACGCTGTATCCCACGCTGTATCCCACGCTGTATCCCACGCTATATCCCACGCTGTATCCCACGCTGTATCCCACGCTATATCCCACGCTGTATCCCACGCTGTATCCCACGCTATATCCCACGCTGTATCCCACGCTATATCCCACGCTATATCCCACGCTGTATCCCACGCTGTATCCCACGCTGTATCCCACGCTGTATCCCACGCTATATCCCACGCTATATCCCACCCTATATCCCACGCTGTATCCCACGCTGTATCCCACGCTATATCCCACGCTGTATCCCACCCTATATCCCACGCTGTATCCCACGCTATATCCCACGCTATATCCCACGCTATATCCCACGCTATATCCCACCCTATATCCCACGCTATATCCCACGCTGTATCCCACGCTATATCCCACCCTATATCCCACGCTGTATCCCACGCTATATCCCACCCTATATCCCACGCTATATCCCACGCTATATCCCACGCTGTATCCCACGCTGTATCCCACGCTGTATCCCACGCTGTATCCCACGCTATATCCCACGCTATATCCCACGCTGTATCCCACGCTATATCCCACGCTATATCCCACGCTGTATCCCACGCTGTATCCCACGCTGTATCCCACGCTATATCCCACGCTATATCCCACGCTATATCCCACCCTATATCCCACGCTGTATCCCACCCTATATCCCACGCTGTATCCCACGCTATATCCCACGCTATATCCCACGCTATATCCCACGCTATATCCCACGCTATATCCCACCCTATATCCCACGCTATATCCCACCCTGTATCCCACGCTGTATCCCACGCTATATCCCACCCTATATCCCACGCTATATCCCACGCTGTATCCCACGCTGTATCCCACGCTGTATCCCACCCTATATCCCACGCTGTATCCCACGCTATATCCCACCCTATATCCCACGCTATATCCCACGCTATATCCCACGCTGTATCCCACGCTGTATCCCACGCTGTATCCCACGCTGTATCCCACGCTGTATCCCACGCTGTATCCCACGCTGTATCCCACCCTATATCCCACCCTATATCCCACGCTATATCCCACGATGCATGCACTACTCAGTGCTAGTGACATGGCCTGGAGGGGACATGGAGGACACAAGACACTACAGCAGAGGGAGAGTGGCCTTGGTGCTGGACATCAGGTCAGACGGGGAGGGGGGCATGCTGAGCTGCTGCCTGAACACATCTCAGAACGGGTTGCTGGACACACATCGGAGCGCGCCCTTGGGGGGGGGGTTGCTGGACACATGACGACATCAGGGCAGAGGGGGCGGGGGGTACACATCAGAGCGGAGGGCTGAGTGGTTGCTGGACACATGACATCAGAGCGGAGGGCGGGGGGGGGGGACACATCAGAGCGGAGGGCTGAGTGGTTGCTGGACACATGACATCAGGGCAGAGAGGGGGGGGGGGACACATCAGAGCGGAGGGCTGAGTGGTTGCTGGACACATGACATCAGGGCAGAGAGGGGGGGGGGGGGGGTACACATCAGAGCGGGGGGGGGGGTACACATCAGAGCGGAGGGGGGGGTACACATCAGAGCGGAGGGCGGAGTGGTTGCTGGACACATGACATCAGGGCAGAGAGGGGGGGGGTACACATCAGGGCGGGGGGGGGGGGACACATCAGAGCGGAGGGCTGAGTGGTTGCTGGACACATGACATCAGGGCAGAGAGGGGGGGGGGACACATCAGAGCGGAGGGCTGAGTGGTTGCTGGACACATGACATCAGGGCAGAGAGGGGGGGGGGGGGTACACATCAGAGCGGGGGGGGGGGTACACATCAGAGCGGAGGGGGGGGTACACATCAGAGCGGAGGGCGGAGTGGTTGCTGGACACATGACATCAGGGCAGAGAGGGGGGGGGTACACATCAGAGCGGAGGGCTGAGTGGTTGCTGGACACATGACATCAGGGCAGAGAGGGGGGGGGGTACACATCAGAGCGGAGGGGGGGGTACACATCAGAGCGGAGGGGGGGGTACACATCAGAGCGGAGGGCGGAGTGGTTGCTGGACACATGACATCAGGGCAGAGAGGGGGGGGGTACACATCAGAGCGGAGGGCGGAGTGGTTGCTGGACACATGACATCAGAGCGGAGAGGGGGGGGGGTACACATCAGAGCGGAGGGCGGGGGGGGGGGGACACATCAGAGCGGAGGGCGGAGTGGTTACTGGACACATGACATCAGGGCAGAGAGGGGGGGGGTACACATCAGAGCGGAGGGCTGAGTGGTTGCTGGACACATGACATCAGGGCAGAGAAGGGGGGGGGACACATCAGAGCGGAGGGCGGGGGGGGGACACATCAGAGCGGAGGGCGGAGTGGTTGCTGGACACATGACATCAGGGCAGAGAGGGGGGGGGTACACATCAGAGCGGAGGGCTGAGTGGTTGCTGGACACATGACATCAGGGCAGAGAAGGGGGGGGGGACACATCAGAGCGGAGGGCGGAGTGGTTGCTGGACACATGACATCAGGGCAGAGAGGGGGGGGGGACACATCAGAGCGGAGGGCTGAGTGGTTGCTGGACACATGACATCAGGGCAGAGAAGGGGGGGGGACACATCAGAGCGGAGGGCGGGGGGGGGGACACATCAGAGCGGAGGGCGGAGTGGTTGCTGGACACATGACATCAGGGCAGAGAGGGGGGGGGTACACATCAGAGCGGAGGGCGGAGTGGTTGCTGGACACATGACATCAGGGCAGAGAGGGGGGGGGTACACATCAGAGCGGAGGGCGGAGTGGTTGCTGGACACATGACATCAGGGCAGAGAGGGGGGGGGGGACACATCAGAGCGGAGGGCTGAGTGGTTGCTGGACACATGACATCAGGGCAGAGAAGGGGGGGGGACACATCAGAGCGGAGGGCGGAGTGGTTGCTGGACACATGACATCAGGGCAGAGAGGGGGGGGGGTACACATCAGAGCGGAGGGCTGAGTGGTTGCTGGACACATGACATCAGGGCAGAGAGGGGGGGGGGACACATCAGAGCGGAGGGCGGAGTGGTTGCTGGACACATGACATCAGGGCAGAGAGGGGGGGGGTACACATCAGAGCGGAGGGCTGAGTGGTTGCTGGACACATGACATCAGGGCAGAGAAGGGGGGGGGACACATCAGAGCGGAGGGCGGAGTGGTTGCTGGACACATGACATCAGGGCAGAGAGGGGGGGGGGGACACATCAGAGCGGAGGGCTGAGTGGTTGCTGGACACATGACATCAGGGCAGAGAGGGGGGGGGTACACATCAGAGCGGAGGGCGGAGTGGTTGCTGGACACATGACATCAGGGCAGAGAGGGGGGGGGGTACACATCAGAGCGGAGGGCTGAGTGGTTGCTGGACACATGACATCAGGGCAGAGAGGGGGGGGGGACACATCAGAGCGGAGGGCGGAGTGGTTGCTGGACACATGACATCAGGGCAGAGAGGGGGGGGGGGGGTACACATCAGAGCGGAGGGCTGAGTGGTTGCTGGACACATGACATCAGGGCAGAGAGGGGGGGGGGACACATCAGAGCGGAGGGCTGAGTGGTTGCTGGACACATGACATCAGGGCAGAGGGGGGGGGGGGACACATCAGAGCGGAGGGCGGGGGGGGGGGACACATCAGAGCGGAGGGCGGAGTGGTTGCTGGACACATGACATCAGGGCAGAGGGGGGGGGGGTACACATCAGAGCGGAGGGCGGAGTGGTTGCTGGACACATGACATCAGGGCAGAGAGGGGGGGGGTACACATCAGAGCGGAGGGCGGAGTGGTTGCTGGACACATGACATCAGGGCAGAGAGGGGGGGGGACACATCAGAGCGGAGGGCTGAGTGGTTGCTGGACACATGACATCAGGGCAGAGGGGGGGGGGGGACACATCAGAGCGGAGGGCGGGGGGGGGGGACACATCAGAGCGGAGGGCGGAGTGGTTGCTGGACACATGACATCAGGGCAGAGGGGGGGGGGTACACATCAGAGCGGAGGGCGGAGTGGTTGCTGGACACATGACATCAGGGCAGAGAGGGGGGGGGGTACACATCAGAGCGGAGGGCGGAGTGGTTGCTGGACACATGACATCAGGGCAGAGGGGGGGGGGGGGACACATCAGAGCGGAGGGCGGAGTGGTTGCTGGACACATGACATCAGGGCAGAGAGGGGGGGGGGACACATCAGAGCGGAGGGCGGGGGGGGGGGACACATCAGAGCGGAGGGCTGAGTGGTTGCTGGACACATGACATCAGGGCAGAGAGGGGGGGGGGTACACATCAGAGCGGAGGGCTGAGTGGTTGCTGGACACATGACATCAGGGCAGAGGGGGGGGGGGGTACACATCAGAGCGGAGGGCTGAGTGGTTGCTGGACACATGACATCAGGGCAGAGGGGGGGGGGGGGTACACATCAGAGCGGAGGGCTGAGTGGTTGCTGGACACATGACATCAGGGCAGAGGGGGGGGGGACACATCAGAGCGGAGGGCGGGGGGGGGGGGACACATCAGAGCGGAGGGCGGAGTGGTTGCTGGACACATGACATCAGGGCAGAGGGGGGGGGGGGGGTACACATCAGAGCGGAGGGCTGAGTGGTTGCTGGACACATGACATCAGGGCAGAGGGGGGGGGGGGGTACACATCAGAGCGGAGGGCTGAGTGGTTGCTGGACACATGACATCAGGGCAGAGGGGGGGGGGGGGGTACACATCAGAGCGGAGGGCTGAGTGGTTGCTGGACACATGACATCAGGGCAGAGGGGGGGGGGGGGTACACATCAGAGCGGAGGGCTGAGTGGTTGCTGGACACATGACATCAGGGCAGAGAGGGGGGGGGACACATCAGAGCGGAGGGCTGAGTGGTTGCTGGACACATGACATCAGGGCAGAGAGGGGGGGGGACACATCAGAGCGGAGGGCGGGGGGGGGGGGACACATCAGAGCGGAGGGCGGAGTGGTTGCTGGACACATGACATCAGGGCAGAGAGGGAGGGGGGGGGGGACACATCAGAGCGGAGGGCGGGGGGGGGGACACATCAGAGCGGAGGGCTGAGTGGTTGCTGGACACATGACATCAGGGCAGAGAGGGGGGGGGGGACACATCAGAGCGGAGGGCGGGGGGGGGGACACATCAGAGCGGAGGGCTGAGTGGTTGCTGGACACATGACATCAGGGCAGAGAGGGGGGGGGACACATCAGAGCGTAGGGCTGAGTGGTTGCTGGACACATGACATCAGGGCAGAGAGGGGGGGGGGACACATCAGAGCGGAGGGCGGGGGGGGGGGACACATCAGAGCGGAGGGCGGAGTGGTTGCTGGACACATGACATCAGGGCAGAGAGGGAGGGGGGGGGGGGACACATCAGAGCGGAGGGCGGGGGGGGGGACACATCAGAGCGGAGGGCTGAGTGGTTGCTGGACACATGACATCAGGGCAGAGGGCGGGGGGGGGGACACATCAGAGCGGAGGGCTGAGTGGTTGCTGGACACATGACATCAGGGCAGAGGGGGGGGGGGGGTACACATCAGAGCGGAGGGCTGAGTGGTTGCTGGACACATGACATCAGGGCAGAGGGGGGGGGACACATCAGAGCGGAGGGCGGGGGGGGGGGACACATCAGAGCGGAGGGCGGGGGGGGGGGGGACACATCAGAGCGGAGGGCGGGGGGGGGGACACATCAGAGCGGAGTGGTTGCTGGACTGTACAGCAAAGGGAAGTTTTTTTCTAGATTTCGGTCCAGGAGATATTTTAATGATCCGGATTTTGCCGCTCCCACTACCCTGGCGCTCTAGGCAGCCGCCTGACTTGCCTATGCCTAGCGCCCACCCTGAGTACAATACACAAAAGAGAGACAATTAGCTGGAGGAGAGGACATTCAGCAGTGAAAGAGTCACAATTAACCCTTTGGGCTCAGAATACAATCTGGTACATCCAATGGTAACGAGCCATTCTGTCCTTCGTATGTCCCTCTGTATGATGATTATCGATGTCCCGGCGGAATACATATATATATATATATACATAGGTCCGTTACATTATTTCTTCTGAAGGATGGAGGGTGACGGATCGGAGCGATCGAATGATAACCGCTAATGCCACTTACACGCGCTCACAATTTCCCACAACAAATGTTCCATGGGAGCTTTCCAACCGTGTGTACGCTCCATCGGACATTTGCTGACGGAATTTCCGACTACAAAAATCTGAGAGCTGCTTGTTAAATTTTCCGACAACAAAATCCGACCGCGTGTAGACAATTCCACGCATGCTCAGAATCAAGTACTAGACGGAATCGCTCGGTCTGGTAAAACTCGCGTTCGTAATGAAGAGCGCACATTCGCCTCGCTGCGACCGACTGAAAAACACGAATCGTCTCTCACCAAACTTCTACTAACACGACTGGTATGGAACTTCCCTTTTCTAGTGCCGGCGTACTTCTCGTGCGTCACGACGTCACCGGGGTACGTCTTGTGCGTCACAACGTCACCGGGGTACGTCTTGTGCGTCACAACGTCATCGGCGTACGTCTCGTGCGTCATCGCGTACGTCTTGTGCGTCACAACGTCATCGGCGTACGTCTTGTGCGTCATGACGTTCATGGCGTTCGGAATTTCTGACAATATTTGTGCCCGTGTGTATGCGAGACAAGTTTCAGCCGACATTCCGTCTGAAAAGAATCCACCGTTTTCTTTTCGAAATTTCTGATCGTCTGTACGCGGCATTAGAGTGGATGTTGGAGGACTCCGAGGTGTTCTTGGAAGACTCCGAGGTGTTCTTAGGAGACTCCGAGGTGTTCTTAGACTCCGAGGTGTTCTTGGAAGACTCCGAGGTGTTCTTAGGAGACTCCGAGGTGTTCTTAGACTCCGAGGTGTTCTTAGGAGACTCTGAGGTGTTCTTAGGAGACTCCGAGGTGTTCTTAGGAGACTCCGAGGTGTTCTTGGAAGACTCCTCTGTGTTCTTGGAAGACTCCTCGGTGTTCTTGGAAGACTCCTCGGTGTTCTTGGGAGACTCCGAGGTGTTCTTGGGAGACTTCGAGGTGTTCTTAGGAGACTCCGAGGTGTTCTTAGGAGACTTCGAGGTGTTCTTAGACTCCGAGGTGTTCTTAGGAGACTCTGAGGTGTTCTTAGGAGACTCCGAGGTGTTCTCAGGAGACTCCGAGGTGTTCCAGAGAAGATGGAAAGTTTTGTGTCCCGGGTGAAAGGGGGAGGGGAAAACACTGGTAGACCATTGGGACGTCATGTGACAAAGTATAATAGGGAGTGTCCTCCGTCCTATTGGAGGAATCTTCTTTCAGAGGTCACATGGAACATCTCCCATTGGTCAGTCATTACAAAGGCTTGGGGGGGAGGGGTCACAGAACAATCTCTGATTGGCTGATTCTCTGGATGTTTCTGTTCTCAGCCCAGCAAGATGAAGAGGAAGTTCTCCTCCTTCTTTAAAAGTTTGGTGATTGAGTTGGATAAAGATTTATATGGACCTGACAATCACCTGGTAGAGGTGAGTGTCCCACGTGTCACCTGTCTGGGGGGGAGTGTCCCATGTGTCACCTGTCTGGGGGGAGTGTCCCATGTGTCACCTGTCTGGGGGGGGTGTCCCATGTGTCACCTGTCTGGGGGGGGAGTGTCCCATGTGTCACCTGTCTGGGGGGGAGTGTCACCTGTCTGGGGGGGGTGTCCCACGTGTCACCTGTCTGGGGAGGAGTGTCCCACGTGTCACCTGTCTGGGGGGGAGTGTCCCACGTGTCACCTGTCTGGGGGGGAGTGTCCCACGTGTCACCTGTCTGGGGGGGAGTGTCCCATGTGTCACCTGTCTGGGGGGGGAGTGTCCCACGTGTCACCTGTCTGGGGGGGAGTGTCCCATGTGTCACCTGTCTGGGGGGGAGTGTCCCATGTGTCACCTGTCTGGGGGGGAGTGTCCCATGTGTCACCTGTCTGGGGGGGAGTGTCCCATGTGTCACCTGTCTGGGGGGGGAGTGTCCCATGTGTCACCTGTCTGGGGGGGAGTGTCCCATGTGTCGCCTGTCTGGGGGGGAGTGTCCCATGTGTCACCTGTCTGGGGGGGGAGTGTCCCATGTGTCACCTGTCTGGGGGGGAGTGTCCCATGTGTCACCTGTCTGGGGAGGAGTGTCCCATGTGTCACCTGTCTGGGGGGGAGTGTCCCATGTGTCACCTGTCTGGGGGGGAGTGTCCCATGTGTCACCTGTCTGGGGGGGAGTGTCCCATGTGTCACCTGTCTGGGGGGGGGAGTGTCCCATGTGTCACCTGTCTGGGGGGGAGTGTCCCATGTGTCACCTGTCTGGGGGGGGAGTGTCCCATGTGTCGCCTGTCTGGGGGGTGTGTCCCCTGTGGGGGGGGGTGTGTCCCCTGGGGGGGTCCCCTGTCTGGGGGGGGTGAAGTGTGCTGGGGTGTCCCTCTGGTGATGGGCTTTTCCTTTCAGTGGCACAGAACCCCGAGCACTCAGGAGACGGACGGCTTCCAGGTGAAGCGCCCCGGAGATGTCAGTGTGCGCTGCACTTTACTGCTGATGCTGGACTACCAGGTAATCCTTCTGTCACCCCGATGTGTCCCCACATCACATATTATAGTACCCTCCTCTGTACCTACCTCTGTACCTTCCTCTGCACCCACCTCTACCCACCTCTGTACCCTCCTCTGCACCCACCTCTGTACCCTCCTCTGTACCCACCTCTGTACCCACCTCTGTACTCTCCTCTGTACCTACCTCTGTACCCTCCTCTGTACCCACCTCTGTACCCTCCTCTGTACCCACCTCTGTACCCTCCTCTGTACCCACCTCTGTACTCTCCTCTGTACCTACCTCTGTACCCTCCTCTGTACCCACCTCTGTACCCTCCTCTGTACCCACCTCTGTACCCTCCTCTGTACCCACCTCTGTACCCACCTCTGTACCCACCTCTGTACCCTCCTCTGTACCCACCTCTGTACTCTCCTCTGTACCCTCCTCTGTACCTACCTCTGTACTCTCCTCTGTAACCTCCTCTGTACTCTCCTCTGTAACCTCCTCTGTACCTACCTCTGTATTCACCTCTGTACCCAAATCCAAAATATTCTGGTGACTTCCTATCTCCTTCTTCTCCTCACAGCCACCGCAGTTCAAGTTGGACCCGCGTCTCGCCCGTCTGCTGGGAATCCACACCCAGACCCGAGCGATCATCATCCAGGCCCTCTGGCAATATATCAAGACCAACAAACTCCAGGACTGTCATGACAAGGAGTATATCACCGGGGACAAGTACTTCCAGCAGGTAGGTCCCCCCGTCCCCGTCCCTCCCCCCGGGGACAAGTACTTCCAGCAGGTCGGTCCCCCCCCGTCCCCGTCCCTCCCCCCGGGGACAAATATTTCCAGCAGGTCGTTCTTTGTGAATCCAGCCCCAGCCTCACTAAGATACGGCGCCATAGCGTATCTGAGATACGCTACGCCCGCACAAACTTACGGCGGGCTATCTGAGTCTAGCCCATTCTTTTTTAATGTGTGTCTTTTGTGTTTTTGTTGGTTTCTCTTAGTAAATACAATTCTCTTTGACACATTTTTCTCTCTTCTATATTTTTCCAGATATTTGACTGTCCACGACTGAAGTTCTCTGAGATTCCCCAAAGACTGACAAACTTGCTCCTTCCTCCAGACCCCATCGTTATAAACCATGTAATCAGGTGAGTTTTCTCCATTCTCTGGGAATCCTCCCCTCCCCCAGCTGCAAGGCCCGGGACCGCACTGTCCTATACGGTGTTGGGGGAGAGATCTCCAGGCAAAGTGTAGAAGTCCGTTATGTTTCCATGCGGTTCCTTGCCTCATAGTCCTCTCTGCTTCTGATCGGGAGGGGCTTGTCTCCTGTCCTCCTCCTCGGGTGTCCTTAGTTTTGGTCTGATGTGTAGACCTCGATAACGATTGTGTGACATCTACATGAAACTTTCCTCCGACCCCCACATTCATACGCTGGAAGGAAAGGCCAAGACGTATGTTCAGTAACGGGGTTCCATGTTGTTCATGGGCGGCGTCTCAGGCGGGCATTCCATCCATTGTGTTCTCTTAGAAAGTTGGGAATGTCTGTAGATCTCGGGACACTTCCCCAGATATCTGTCACATGTTAATGATGTCTGTGCAGCGTGGATCCCACTGACCAAAAGAAGACCGCATGTTATGACATCGATGTGGAAGTAGAGGATCCTCTGAAGGGCCAGATGAGCAGTTTTCTGCTGTCCACAGCAAACCAACAGGAGATCTCAGCATTGGACAACAAGGTAAGGCCGCTGGGATGAGCTGTGGCCCCTACTATAGAGAATTGGGTGACCCTTGGGGCCCTTTGTCTCCCACAGATACTAGACTCCATTCTTCCAGTTCCCACTGACCCCAATGATAGGAAACTTGCCACCCCCCATACAAAAGACACATTGTTTACTCCCAATGGCTACAGTCTGCCCACCGGAAAGTTTGAAAGACCGTAAACTTGCCCCTTGTTCAGAAAAAGGGATTTTTGTACTCACCGTAAAATCCATTTCTCTGAGTTCATAGACGGACACAGCATCCTTTGACCTTAGGGTTATGTTCTTCCTACCAGGAGATTTTAGGCAGAATTCTTACAGCACTTAAGGTGTTAAAACTTTCCTTCATGCCGCTCCTCCCAGGGGGCGTGGCTCCCCCAGGCATAACCCACACCCTGCTCCAGCAGCTTCAGTTCGTAACAAGCAGTACAAACCAAGGAGGGGTGGGTGCTGTGTCCGTCTATGAACTCAGAGAAATGGATTTTACGGTGAGTACAAAAATCCCTTTTTCTCTTTCGTTCATAGACGGACACAGCATCCTTTGACCTTAGGGACGTCCCCAAGCAGTGTAAAAAAAAAACGAGGGGTGGGAAAAATAACACAGCAAACAACAGGTTACACCCCAAACAAAACCGGAGTTACTCAACGGAGGAACTCCAACCTTAAACTGCCGCCTGTAACACCCTGCGGCCGAAGGAGGCATCAGAAGATGCACTCACATCCACCTTATAAAACTTTGAAAAAGTGTGGACCGACGACCAGGTCGCAGCCTTACACACCTGTAACACAGAGGCTTGGTGTCGGAAAGCCCAGGAGGCTCCAATCGCCCTGGTCGAATGCGCCGTGACCCGAAAGGGAGGCGCCCGCCCCTTCAGGGCGTAGGCCTGAAGCACAACCTGTCGGATCCACCTGGAAATGGTGGCCGACGAGACTGCCAGGCCCTTACTGGGACCGGACACAGACACGAACAGCGAGTCCGACTTCCGGAACGGAGCTGTCGCCGACAAGTAAACTCGAAGGGCCCGAACCACATCCAGAGAATGTAAAACGGCTTCCTTCGGGTTCTTCGGCTGAGGACATAATGATGGAACAACAATGTCCTCGTTAATGTGAAAGGCCGAAACGACCTTCGGAAGAAAAGAAGGTCGCGGGCGCAGCACCGCCTTATCCTGATGGATGACCAAGTAGGGGGCCTTGCAAGACAAGGCCGCCAGTTCAGACACTCGTCTGATAGAGGTAATAGCTACCAGAAAGACCACCTTCTGCGACAAAGTCAGCAAGGGGATCTCCCGAATGTCCTCAAAGGGGGCACGCTGAAGCGCCGAGAGGACCAAGTTCAAGTCCCAAGAAGGCAGCAGAGGGCGCACCGGGGGGGCCACATGCCGGACCCCCTGCACAAACGTGCGAACCAAAGAGTGCGCTGCCACGGGACGCTGAAAATAAACAGCCAGAGCAGAAATCTGACTTGATCGTGCTCAAGGCAAGAGCCTGGTCCACTCCCCGCTGTAGGAACAGCAGGATCCGGGACACCACGTAAGTACGGGGGTGCCACTTCATCTCCTCACACATAGAGATGTATGCTTTCCATGTACGATGATAAATTTTTCGAGAAGTGGACTTCCGTGCACGCATCATGGTAGAGATTACCGGGCCCGACAGGCCCCGGTCCTTCAGTACCTGGTTCTCAACAGCCACGCCGTTAAAGCCAGTGACCGTAAAGCAGGATGGAAGATCGGGCCCTGAGACAGGAGATCTTCCCTCAGAGGCAGGCGCCAGGGGGCGTTTGCTACCAGACGTATCAGGTCCGCGTACCAAGAGCGACGCGGCCAATCTGGGGCGATCAGGATCGTTGGAATCCCTTCGGCTTCCACCCTGCGCAGCAGGCGGGGTAGGAGCCTTAGAGGAGGGAAGGCGTAAATCAGGTGATATTGACCCCAGGGAGCCTCTGACGCGTCTGCCCACGGGTCCCTTGACCTGGCCACAAACCGTGGCACCTTCCGATTGAGACGGGACGCCAGAAGGTCCACGTCTGGAGTGCCCCATTTTTGGCACAGGATCTGAAAAACCTCCGGGTGGAGAGACCACTCCCCTTGATCCAGAGTCGTGCGACTTAGGAAGTCGGCTTGCCAATTCAGAACTCCCGGAATGTATACCGCTGACAGGGCCGGAACGGACCTTTCGGCCCACCGAAGTATGTGAGCGACCTCCGTCGCCGCGGCCGAGCTCCTTGTGCCGCCCTGATGATTGACGTATGCCACGGCCGTGGCGTTGTCGGACTGGATCCTGACAGGACGGCCCTGCAGCTCCAGGGACCACCTGACAAGGCACAGCTTGATCGCTCGGAGCTCCAGGATATTGATCGGCAGGCGGGACTCCTCCTGAGTCCAGCGCCCCAGGGCTGACTGGGTGCCCCAGACGCCCCCCCAGCCGAAGAGGCTGGCATCCGTCGTGACCACTGTCCAGCGGCACGGAAGAAAAGACTTCCCGGACCGAAGCACCGGAGACGTCAGCCACCATGCCAGGGAAGACTTGGCCAGATGGCTCAACCGAATCTGGCGATCCAGAGAAGATGGGACCCTGTCCCATCGTGACAGAATCTCCTTCTGTAGTACCCTGGTGTGGAATTGGGCATACGGAACCGCCTCGAAGGAGGCCACCATCAGACCCAGAACCCGCATGCAGAAACGAAGAGATGACCACTTCTGGGTCGACAACTGTCTCACTGCAGATTGCAGGGTCCGTAGTTTTTCCGATGGGAGGAACACTTTTGCCTCCCCCGAATCCAAAACCAGCCCCAGGTGTTCCAGCCTCTGGGACGGAACCAACACTGATTTTTTGAGATTCAGAAGCCAGCCGAACTCCTGCAGAGTCCGACACGTGATGGACACGTCCTCCTCTAACTCTGAGCTTGAAGAAGTGATTAAAGATGAAGTGGGACGCCTGCTAATAGTGAAAGGTATATTAAACCAACAGAAGACCACGTTGGTGAATATTTATCTACCGAACATCGATCAGATAAATTACTTGGAATCATGTCTACAATTGGTCCACCAACACAGGGAGGGCATACTGGTGATTGGGGGAGACCTTAATCTAGCCCTGGATCCTATAAAGGACACTTCGAAAGGTGTCTCTCATCTGTCATATATTAAACTAAGGAAGGCTAAAAAACTCCTACAAGAATTACAACTGATCGATAGTTGGAGGATGACTCATATACAGGAGAGGGATTACACGTTCTACGCAGCTAGACACGGTTCATATACAAGAATCGACTATGTCTTTATACCAAAAAATCTAGTGACATCTTTAGTGGATGCTAATATTGGAACTTTTTCACTCTCAGATCATGCTCCAACAGATTGTACAATAAAATGGGGAGCCGATGATAAGAAGGAGTGGCAGTGGAAAATAAACGATACACTACTGAAAGACAGGATGTACGAAGAGAAAATAAAGGAAAAATTAGATTTTTTTTTTGAAACAAATGATACAGAGGAAACAACCCCTTTCTGTCTGTGGGAAACGCATAAATGCGTAATGAGAGGTAATCTTATTGCAATGGGAGCACATAGGAAAAAGATGCTAAACGAACAGATAGACATACTGTTTAAACGAGTGGGGGAGCTTGAAACTGTACATAAAAAATCCCAGGCCGAAGCAATAGAACAGGAACTGGATGCGACTCGAGAAAAATTGAACCTGCTGCTGATAGATAAGGCTAAAGCCAAACTAACAAGGGGGAGAAGAACATTTTACGAGTTTGGGAATAAACCAGGTAGAACATTAGCAAATGCTCTGAAAGGAGTGCATACAGGTAATCATATAACACAAATTAAGGCCTCTAATGACGAAATGGTTAATACTCCGCAAGAAATCGTAAATTGTTTTAAAGAATATTATGAGAAACTATACCAGTTAGAGGATAAAATGACCGCAGAGAAGGAACATGAGAAATTAGAAAAAGCCAGGGAATATATTAAAGACACTCTGATGCCAAAAATATCGGAAGAAAAAGCAAAGAAAATAGACGAACCAATTACGATAAAGGAATTTTCGGATGCCCTAAAAACACTAAAATTGGGCAAAGCACCAGGCCCTGACGGGTTTAGTCTAACATATTATAGGATGTTCTCGGAGAAACTAGCACATAGATTTATAACAGCTTTCAACTCCCTGCGGGAAGGAAAAAAAATACCAAATGAAACATTGCTGGCACATATAGTAGTTATTCCCAAAGAAGGGAAGGATCCCTCTCAATGTGCCAGCTATCGTCCCATATCATTGCTGAACGTGGACCTAAAGGTATTTACAAAAATTTTAGCCCAAAGGATAATAGAATGTATATCAGACCTGATACATCCTGACCAAGTGGGATTTATACCAGGTAGGGAGGGAAGAGAGAATACACAGCGAGTGGTAAACGCAATATATCTAGCTCAAAAAGAAAAAAAGCCAATGATATTAGTAGCCAGTGATGCAGAAAAAGCGTTCGACCGCGTTGAATGGCTGTTTCTAAAAGCAACGCTGCAACACATTGGATTAGGAGAAGGGAGGATGAGCTGGTTTACGAATTTATATTCACATCCAAGTGCGAAAGTTAAAATAGAAGGTAAAACATCCGAACCATTCGATATTCGAAATGGGACAAGACAGGGATGCCCACTATCACCCATAATTTTTGTTTTGACAATGGAGCCTTTCCTAAGGAAAATACGTGCTAATGTAAATATTAGGGGAGTAGCAACAAAGGAAGAGGTACAGAAAGTGGCGGCATACGCGGACGATTTAATTTTTTTTATAACATCCCCAGTCATTTCTCTACCTCCCCTAATGGCAGAAATAGGAGAATATGGAAGTCTGTCCAACTTCAAAGTTAACTATGGGAAAACAGAGGCACTAGGAATAGAAGTAAAAGTGGAAATATTGGAGCAGATTAAAACTCATTTTGACTTTGGGTGGACAGACTCCCATGTAACCTATCTGGGAACAAAGATAACAGGAAACCTGAATAGACTATTCGAAGTTAATCATGTATCATTGGCCAGGCGAATAAAATCAGACCTAGATAGATGGGACAAAGGAATATTCACATGGTTCGGGCGGACAAACATATTAAAGATGAACGTGCTTCCAAAAATGTTATATCTAATACAGGCCTTGCCAATTAAGATTCCACAAAGTTTCTTAAGAGATCTAAGATCAAGATTTCTGAAATTCATCTGGGCAGGGAAACCAGCTAGGGTAAGTAGAACTATTTTGGCACTACCTAAGGGAGAAGGAGGGATTGGATTCCCAGATTTAATAAAATACCAGGAAGCAGCACACCTAACTAAAGTAGTGGAGTGGTGCGGACAGAATAAAAAACCCTCGATAAGAATGGAACAAGCGACAGTAGAGGTCCCACTAGAAGGAATGGCATGGATCCCAGACAGCGAAAATAACAACAGAGATAAAGAAACATCCAATGATAGGAGCTACCAGACAGATTACTAAAAAGATTTTTGAAAGAACGATGATATCAAAATACCCTAGCCCAATGACACCGGTTTTAGGGACGATGGCTTTTCAAGTAGGATTGATAGACCCAAGGTTTAAGGCCTTGCGACAGAGGGGGATAAGTAGAATTATACATTTCTCAAAAGATAATCGACTGATGACAAGGAGAGAGATTGAAAGAGAAGGTATACCAGAACTAGACTTTCTAAGGCAGCTTCAATTAGAAGCATTCCTTCGAATAAAGGCAGACACCTTCTCAGAAGTAAGACCCCCGTCTAAATTCGAACGGATTTGTCTGGATGGGAACATGGTAAGACACTCTCTGTCTTATTTTTATGCAACGTTAATTAAACTAGACAGACCACAAGAATTTACGTTCATACGAGCTTGGGAGAGAGATCTTGGACTAACATTTTCCCAAGAACAAAAAGACAGGATATTTCGATTTACCCATAAGGCGTCAGTGGCTAGTAAGTATGAGGAAGGGGGATACAAAATACTAACAAGATGGTACAGAACGCCAGCAGTATTACACCGAATATATCCAGAGACTTCAGATATCTGCTGGAGATGTCTCGAAGCGGAAGGGACACTAGTACATATCTGGTGGGAATGCAGGAAAATAAAAGAATTTTGGAAAACGATAATAGAAACAATTAATATAATCACGGGAATTAACTTAACGGATAAACCATCGACAGTTCTATTACTAGACATCCCACTGTCATCGGAAAAATATAAAAACTCGCTGATAAGACATCTTATTATAGCAGCTAGAGCGTGTATCCCCGCCCTGTGGAAACAGGAGACTCCTCCATCGAAAGCACAATGGCTTGCAAAAGTAGCAGAGATACAATTAATGGAAAATCTAACATTGGCATTGAAAGACCAAGATGAGAGATACCAGGCGATATGGGCTCCTTATGTGAGATACAGGGAGGGGTAGGGGGACGGGAGGATGCGAATGGCCAGCAGAAAATTTTGGTGTTCTTGTTTTTTTTTTTTTTTTTTTTTTTTTAGGTGGGTGGTAAGGGGAGGGGGGATAACGGGTAACAAAAGATAGAAAGAAAGTGAGGAAAACGGAAAGTATTATGATTACAGGATAAAAGTGGGAGGAGGATTAGGAGGTATATATCCATCTCACTCCCAATTTTCTGATAATATTGAAATGTTATATGCTGTAATGCGTAATTCTTGAAATAAACAAAGAATTGAGAAAAAAAAGAAGCTCTCAGGAGAAGGTCGTCCAGGTATCCCACGATAGCGATCCCTCGCTGCCTTAGCAAGGCCAGGATCGGGGCGAGCACCTTGGTGAACACCCGTGGTGCCGACGCCAGCCCGAACGGGAGGGCCACGAATTGATAGTGGTCCTCCCCGATCGCAAAACGCAGATACCTTTGGTGACTTGTGCAAACGGGGGCATGCAGGTATGCGTTCATGATGTCCAAGGACGCCATGAAGTCCCCCTGGTGGAGGGCCGCTATGATAGAACGGACCGACTCCATCCTGAATCGCTGCACCTTGACAAAGCAGTTGAGGGCCTTTAGGTCCAGGACAGGGCGAACCCCTCCCTTCTTGGGAACCACAAACAGATTGGAGTAGAACCCCCGAAACCGTTCCAGCGAGGGAACCGGCACAACCACCCCTCTGTCCAGAAGATCCTGGACAGCCCCAGACAGGGCTAGCCGACGATCCGGAGGAAGCTGGAGGTTGGATGGAAAAAATCTGTTTGGGGGACAAGAGAGGAACTCTATCTTGTACCCCGAGGCGACCACCTCGCAAACCCAACGGTCGGTCAGAAGAGAGTTCCACCGATCCGCGAAGTCGTGAAGCCGTCCCCCCACCCGAGACCCGGGCGGGGGCAGACCTTCATGCGGAAGCAGGCTTGTCCGCAGGCTTGTTTGGTTTGGTAAACCAGGGGCGCTTACGCCCGGCAGCAGGGGCTTTTGCCCCTTGCGGACCTTTTCCAGCCGCGCTGGGCGCACGAAAAAACCGCTTAGGGGTAGTAAAAGTAGGACCTTGCTTGCGGCGAGGTTCCTTACCCTTCCCCGACTGAGGGAGCAAGGTGCTCTTACCTCCAGTGGCATCCTTAATGATGTCATCCAGGGATGCCCCAAAGAGCCGTCCGCCCTTAAAGGGCAAATCCACCAAGGCCTTTTTCGAGGACTGGTCAGCCGACCAGCACTTCAGCCATATAAGGCGGCGCAGAACCACTGCGTAGACAGAAGCCCTGGAAAGCAAAGGAATCGAATCCATAGCCGCCTCACAGAGAAACTTCTGACCCTGAATCAACTGCTCAGCCAGGTCCCTAGAGGACTCGGAAGCACCCTGGACCTCCAGATCCTGCAGCAGGAGCTTCGCCCTTTCAGTTAGCGTCTGAGCAACCAGGGCGCCGGCCAGAGCCGGCCTTACCGCCGAACCCACCACCGAGAACAGGGAGCGGGCCACGGCCTCCACTCTCCTATCAGCGGGGTCCTTGAAAGCAGGAGCCCCCTCCACAGGCAACGTAGTAGCCTTACTCAGTCTGGACACAGGAGGGTCCACCGACGGAGGAGTGACCCACTTTTTTAAAAAGTCCTCCTCCAGGGGGTAACGGGTAGCAAAGCTTTTTGGAACAGTAAAAGCCTTTTGCGGTGTATCCCATTCCTTATACAACAAATTGTCCAAATAAGAAACACAAGGGAATACCTTAGCGGTACGCGGTGGTTTGCGGAATCCAAAAGGGACTGACACCGCTGGTGTCTCCGCCACATCCTCTAAATGAAGAGTCTCACGTACCGCAGTAATAAGAGCTCCAACAAATTCCTTGTCAGCAGACTCCGCAGCAGAGTCATCCTCGCTGTCCATGTGGGTTAAGCCCGCATCCTCTGACATGACAGAACCAGAAGCATCAGATTCTGCGTCAGAGATATCCCCAGAAACAGCCTCCGGGGGGGGGGCGCTTTTTACCCCCCAACCGAGCACTGGCAGCTTCAAACCTGGTGAGAAAAGATTCCAGGACAGCCGACACCGATTCAACAGATGTGGCAGGGGAAGGGGCGCTAAGGGTTAATTCCGGCATTGTGAGGAATGAGGGGCCTGATTCAGGCTCCATATTGCAGCTGCCGTGTCACCCCCACTGCCAATGGCAGGAAAAAAGTCCCCCACAGGTCACCTCCCGGCCGCTAGAGCACAGTCTGGGGCCCCCTGAGACTCACCACCCCCCTGGTACAGCGCGGTCTGTGAAGGACAAGTGTGTGCTGAGGAGAAGCTGCAGCGCTGCGTCTGTCCCCTCAGATGATTCGCGGTCTTTTTTCCCCGCCGAAACGGCCACTAGAGGCCGAACTAGTGCTGAAAACGGCGCAGGCCACAAGAAAATGGCCGCCGAATAATACAAGCGCGGCTCCGGCAAAATGGCCGCCGTTGCGCAGTTTTAAAAAGACAGTATACCCAAAAATGACAGTACACCAAAACAGCACACAGCACACACAAAAATGCCCAAAATGTCCACCACAGTCCCCTGCAGTGACACAGAACAGCCCCAGCCATACCCGAGTGAAAAAAATATGAGCCCCAGGGAAAAAAACCCCCTGCACAGCCGTCACCCAAAGGGGGAAGGAGGGAGAGGAATAAGGGAGAGAGGAAAGCAGGGGAAAACCCTCAGTCGACCTCCCAAGGGAAAACATTCCAGCCAGACCACTTACCTGAGTAAGGGGCCACTACTTACCTGTCCTGCGACTACCCGGCTGGAGGTATCCCAGACAGAACCAACGTCCGCGAACGGCATGGTTGTCAGCCAGACACACTGTGACAAAGCCATAGAGACCGGTCATATGTGTGCCCTAGAACCGAAGTTCCCCGGCCGCCCCTGGAGCAATGGGGCCTGTCGTGGACGTTCCAAAGCTGAGCTGAGGGCCGGCACACGCTCGAAGGCCGAACCTGGGGGGACTACAAGGGTCGAGGACCCAGCCTGTCACCCAGTCGGCTGTTGATAGAAGAATCGCAGGATTCAAAAATAAAATAAAAAAGCGAGGAAAAAACTCGCAAAATGCAAAAAAATTTGCAAGAAAAAACTCCAGAGTCCAGGACTCCAGAGAGAGCCTGACTCTCCTGACGGTTAGGCAGAAACAAACTGAAGCTGCTGGAGCAGGGTGTGGGTTATGCCTGGGGGAGCCACGCCCCCTGGGAGGAGCGGCATGAAGGAAAGTTTTAACACCTTAAGTGCTGTAAGAATTCTGCCTAAATCTCCTGGTAGGAGGAACATAACCCTAAGGTCAATGAAGGCTGTGTCCGTCTATGAACGAAAGAGAAAGTTTGGAGACCCATAGAGGAATAACCAATAGGATTCTGGCAGAAGGTTCAACCCTTCCAAAACCTTAACCCTAACATTTCCCAACCCCAACATTTCCCAACTCCAACACTTCCCAACATCTCCATCCCGACACTTCCCAACCCCTCTCAACTCCAAAACTTCCAAACTATCCCAACTCCTCCCAATCCCAACCTTTCCCAACCCCAACGCGTTCAAACTACATATAACTTCTCCCAACACTCCCTCCCAACCCCAACATTACCCAACCCAAACACTTCCCGAAATCTCCTAACTGACACATTCAAACCCTCCCAACTCCAACACTTCCAAACCATCCCATCCTCCAAAGATTCCAAACTGTCCCAAACCCATACATGCCAACTCCTACCAACACTTCCCAACATTTCCCAACTCCAACACTTCCCAACATCTCCAACCCGACACTTCCCAACCCCTCTCAACTACAAAACTTCCAAACTATCCCAACGCCAATATATCCCAACACTTCCCAACCTTTCCCAACCCCAACACTTTCAACTCCTCCCAACCCCAACGCTTTCAAACTATGCCTAACTTCTCCCAACACTCCCTCCCAACCCCAACATTTTCCAACCCAAACACTTCCCGAAATCTCCTAACTGACACATTCAAACCCAACACTTCCCAACCCCTCTCAACTCCAAAACTTCCAAACTATCCCAACCTTTCCCAACACTTTCAAATGATCCCAACTCCTCCCAACCCCAACGCTTTCAAACTATGCCTAACTTCTCCCAACATTCTCTCCCAACCCCAACATTACCCAACCCAAACACTTCCCAAAATCTCCTAACTGACACATTCAAACCCAACACATCCCAAACCCTCCCAACACTTCCAAACGATCCCAATCCCAACCTTTCCCAACCCCAACGCTTTCAAACTACGCCTAGCTTCTCCCAACACTCCCTCCCAACGCCAACATTACCCAACCCAAACACTTCCCAACATCTCCAACCCGACACTTCCCAACCCCTCTCAACTCCAAAACTTCCAAACTATCCCAACGCCAATATATCCCAACACTTCCCAAACTTTCCCAACCCCAACACTTTCAAATGATCCCAACTCCTCCCAACCCCAACGCTTTCAAACTATGCCTAACTTCTCCCAACCCCAACATTACCCAACCCAAACACTTCCCGAAATCTCCTAACTGACACATTCAAACCCGACACTTCCCAACCCCTCTCAACTCCAAAACTTCCAAACTCCAATATTTCCCAACCCCAACACTTTCAAACTACACCTAACTTCTCCCAACACTCCCTCCCAACCCCAACATTATTCAACCCAAACACTTCCCAAAATCTCCTAACTGACACATTTAAACCCGACACTTCCCAAACCCTCCCAATTCCAACACTTCCAAACTATCCCAAACCCCTCTCAAACCAACACTTCCCAATCCCAACACTTTCAAACCATCCCATACTCCCAAAGATTCCAAACTGTCCCAAACCCATACATCCCATCTCCTACCAACACTTCCCAACCTTTCCCAACTCCAACACTTCCAAACTATCCCAACCCCAATATATCCCAATTCCCCCAATCCCTCTCAAACCAACACTTTCCAACCCTTCCCAACTCCAAGGCCTCGTACACACGACAGAGATTCTCGGCAGAATTCGCCGAGAAACTCGGTCAAAACCCGGATTCTGCCGAGAATCTCTGTCGTCTGTACAGTTTTGGCTCGATGGAGCCGCCGAGGAACTCGACGAGAAAATAGAGAACATGTTCTCTATTTTCTTGTTGTCCTCGTTCTTCTATGGGAGAAGCCGGCCCGCCGAGCTCCTCGGCGGCTTCATCCCAAAACTCGACGAGGAACTCGACGTGCCAAGCACGTCGAGTTCCTCTGTCGTGTGTACGGGGCCTAACACTTCCAAACCATCTTATCCTCCAAAAATCCTAAACTGTCCCAACTCCTCCCAACACTTCCCAACTCCAGCACTTCCAAACCATCCTATCCTCCAAAAATCCTAAACTGTCCCAACTTCTCCCAACACTTCCCAACTCCAGCACTTCCAAACCGTCACAACACTTCCCAAATCCTTCCCAACCCCAACACTTCCAAACTGTACCAATCCCAACCCCTCCCAAACCCTCCTAACCCCAACATTCCCAAACCCTACCACCCTGCTGTGTCCTCTGGGATGATATCCGTTTCCACTAGCTGAAATATCATTGTTCTCATTGTGATCTTCTAGTCTGATTTCTATCTGATTCTTCATCTCTAGATCCATGAGACCATTGAATCCATCAACCAACTGAAAATTCAGCGAGATTTCATGTTAAGCTTTTCTAGAGATCCAAAAGGATATATCCAAGATTGGCTTCTGTCCCAGAGCCGAGACCTCAAAGTAAGAGAACAAAGTGTTGTCTACCTGACCTGATCTCCACTATGACTGCTCTACCTATCGCAATGTGTGACCCCGCCTATCGCAATGTGTGACTCCGCCTATCGCAATGTGTGACCCCGCCTATCGCAATGTGTGACCCTGCCTATCGCAATGTGTGACCCCGGTTATCGCAATGTGTGACCCCGCTTATCGCAATGTGTGACCCCGCCTATCGCAATGTGTGACCCCGCCTATCGCAATGTGTGACCCCGCCTATCGCAATGTGTGACCCCGCCTATCGCAATGTGTGACTCCGCCTATCGCAATGTGTGACCCCGCCTATCGCAATGTGTGACCCTGCCTATCGCAATGTATGACCCCGCCTATCGCAATGTGTGACCCCGCCTATCGCAACCCCGCCTATCGCAATGTGTGACCCCGCCTATCGCAATGTGTGACCCCGCTTATCGCAATGTGTGACCCCGCTTATCGCAATGTGTGACCCCGCCTATCGCAATGTGTGACCCCGCTTATCGCAATTTGTGACCCCGCCTATCGCAATTTGTGACCCCGCCTATCGCAATGTGTGACCCCGCTTATCGCAATGTGTGACCCCGCTTATCGCAATGTGTGACCCCGCCTATCTCAATGTGTGACCCCGCCTATCGCGATGTGTGACCCCGCCTATCGCAATGTGTGACCCCGCTTATCGCAATGTGTGACCCCGCTTATCGCAATGTGTGACCCCGCCTATCGCAATGTGTGACCCCGCCTATCTCAATGTGTGACCCCGCCTATCGCGATGTGTGACCCCGCCTATCTCAATGTGTGACCCCGCCTATCGCAATGTGTGACCCCACCTATCGCAATGTGTGACCCCGCCTATCGCAATGTGTGACCCCGCTTATCGCAATGTGTGACCCCGCCTATCGCAATGTGTGACCCCGCTTATCGCAATGTGTGACCCCGCTTATCGCAATGTGTGACCCCGCCTATCGCAATGTGTGACCCCGCCTATCGCAATGTGTGACCCCGCCTATCGCAATGTGTGACCCCGCCTATCGCAATGTGTGACCCCGCTTATCGCAATGTGTGACCCCGCTTATCGCAATGTGTGACCCCGCTTATCGCAATGTGTGACCCCGCCTATCGCAATGTGTGACCCCGCCTATCGCAATGTGTGACCCCGCTTATCACAATGTGTGACCCCGCCTATCACAATGTGTGACCCCGCTTATTGCAATGTGTGACCCCGCTTATCGCAATGTGTGACCCCGCTTATCTCAATGTGTGACCCCGCCTATCGCAATGTGTGACCCCGCTTATCACAATGTGTGACCCCGCCTATCACAATGTGTGACCCCGCTTATTGCAATGTGTGACCCCCCCTATCGCAATGTGTGACCACGCTTATCGCAAGGTGTGACCCCGCCTATCGCAATGTGTGACCCCGCTTATAGCAATGTGTGCCCCCGCCTATCGCAATGTGTGACCACGCTTATCGCAATGTGTGACCCCGCCTATCGCAATGTGTGACCCCGCTTATTGCAATGTGTGACCCCGCCTATCGCAATGTGTGACCCCGCCTATCGCAATGTGTGACCACGCTTATCGCAATGTGTGACCCCGCCTATCGCAATGTGTGACCCCGCTTATTGCAATGTGTGACCCCGCCTATCGCAATGTGTGACCCCGCCTATCGCAATGTGTGACCCCGCTTATCGCAATGTGTGCCCCCGCCTATCACAATGTGTGACCCCGCCTATCTCAATGTGTGACCCCGCTTATCGCAATGTGTGACCCCGCCTATCGCAATGTGTGACCCCGCCTATCACAATGTGTGACCCCCGCCTATCGCAATGTGTGACCCCGCCTATCGCAATGTGTGACCCCGCCTATCGCAATGTGTGACCCCGCTTATCGCAATGTGTGACCCCGCTTATCCCAATGTGTGACCCCGCCTATCGCAATGTGTGACCCCGCCTATCGCAATGTGTGACCCCGCCTATCGCAATGTGTGACCCCGCCTATCGCAATGTGTGACCCCCCCTATCGCAATGTGTGACCCCGCCTATCGCAATGTGTGACCCCACTTCCTCTATTCTCTTTTTAGATCATGACTGATGTAGTGGGGAATCCAGAACAGGAACGGAGAGCCGACTTCTACCAGGAGCCCTGGTCACAGGAGGCGGTCAGCCGCTACTTCTACTGCAAGGTGAGATATCCTAATCCTATGGTGGTTCTCTATGAGCAGGAGAATCCAAATCTTATCCAAAAAGTCATTATGAGAAAATCTAATCCAAGAGACAAACCAACGGGACGTGAAAGGATCTACACATACTGGTCCCTCACCGCTGTCTGAGCACCATCCATATCCATTGCATTACAAAAGCAGGAATCAAAATGGCCATTAGAGCTTGTGTACCTATAGAGGAAGTTCGGCATGGCCGTCTCCATGGAGCTTGTGTACCTGTAGAGGAAGTTCAGCATGGCCGTCTCCATGTAGCTTGTGTACCTATAGAGGAAGTTGGGCATGGCCGTCTCCATGGAGCTTGTGTACCTATAGAAGAAGTTCAGCATGGCCGTCTCCATGTAGCTTGTGTACCTATAGAGGAAGTTCAGCATGGCCGTCTCCATGTAGCTTGTGTACCTATAGAGGAAGTTGGGCATGGCCGTCTCCATGTAGCTTGTGTACCTGTAGAGGAAGTTCAGCATGGCCGTCTCCATGTAGCTTGTGTACCTATAGAGGAAGTTCAGCATGGCCGTCTCCATGTAGCTTGTGTACCTATAGAGGAAGTTGGGCATGGCCGTCTCCATGTAGCTTGTGTACCTATAGAGGAAGTTGGGCATGGCCGTCTCCATGGAGCTTGTGTACCTATAGAGGAAGTTGGGCATGGCCGTCTCCATGTAGCTTGTGTACCTATAGAGGAAGTTGGGCATGGCCGTCTCCATGTAGCTTGTGTACCTATAGAGGAAGTTGGGCATGGCCGTCTCCATGGAGCTTGTGTACCTATAGAGGAAGTTGGGCATGGCCGTCTCCATGTAGCTTGTGTACCTATAGAGGAAGTTCAGCATGGCCGTCTCCATGTAGCTTGTGTACCTATAGAGGAAGTTCAGCATGGCCGCCCGTCTCCATGTAGCTTGTGTACCTATAGAGGAAGTTGGGCATGGCCGTCTCCATGGAGCTTGTGTACCTGTAGAGGAAGTTCAGCATGGCCGTCTCCATGTAGCTTGTGTACCTATAGAGGAAGTTGGGCATGGCCGTCTCCATGGAGCTTGTGTACTTATAGAAGAAGTTCAGCATGGCCGTCTCCATGTAGCTTGTGTACCTATAGAGGAAGTTCGGCATGGCCGTCTCCATGGAGCTTGTGTACCTATAGAAGAAGTTCGGCATGGCCGTCTCCATGTAGCTTGTGTACCTATAGAGGAAGTTGGGCATGGCCGTCTCCATGTAGCTTGTGTACCTATAGAGGAAGTTGGGCATGGCCGTCTCCATGTAGCTTGTGTACCTATAGAGGAAGTTGGGCATGGCCGTCTCTATGGAGCTTGTGTACCTAGAGAGGAAGTTTGGCATGGCCGTCTCCATGTAGCTTGTGTACCTATAGAGGAAGTTCAGCATGGCCGTCTCCATGGAGCTTGTGTGCCTATAGAGGAAGTTCGGCATGGCCGTCTCCATGGAGCTTGTGTACCTATAGAGGAAGTTGGGCATGGCCGTCTCTATGGAGCTTGTGTACCTATAGAGGAAGTTCAGCATGGCCGTCTCCATGTAGCTTGTGTACCTATAGAAGAAGTTGGGCATGGCCGTCTCCATGTAGCTTGTGTACCTATAGAGGAAGTTCAGCATGGCCGTCTCCATGTAGCTTGTGTACCTATAGAAGAAGTTCAGCATGGCCGTCTCCATGTAGCTTGTGTACCTATAGAGGAAGTTGGGCATGGCCGTCTCCATGTAGCTTGTGTACCTATAGAGGAAGTTGGGCATGGCCGTCTCTATGGAGCTTGTGTACCTATAGAGGAAGTTCGGCATGGCCGTCTCCATGTAGCTTGTGTACCTATAGAAGAAGTTCAGCATGGCCGTCTCCATGTAGCTTGTGTACCTATAGAGGAAGTTCAGCATGGCCGTCTCCATGGAGCTTGTGTACCTATAGAGGAAGTTCAGCATGGCCGTCTCTATGTAGCTTGTGTACCTATAGAGGAAGTTCAGCATGGCCGTCTCCATGGAGCTTGTGTACCTATAGAGGAAGTTCAGCATGGCCGTCTCCATGGAGCTTGTGTACCTATAGAGGAAGTTCAGCATGGCCGTCTCTATGTAGCTTGTGTACCTATAGAGGAAGTTGGGCATGGCCGTCTCCATGTAGCTTGTGTACCTATAGAGGAAGTTCAGCATGGCCGTCTCCATGGAGCTTGTGTACCTATAGAGGAAGTTCAGCATGGCCGTCTCTATGTAGCTTGTGTACCTATAGAAGAAGTTCAGCATGGCCGTCTCCATGGAGCTTGTGTACCTATAGAGGAAGTTGGGCATGGCCGTCTCCATGTAGCTTGTGTACCTATAGAGGAAGTTCAGCATGGCCGTCTCCATGTAGCTTGTGTACCTATAGAAGAAGTTCAGCATGGCCGTCTCCATGTAGCTTGTGTACCTATAGAGGAAGTTGGGCATGGCCGTCTCCATGTAGCTTGTGTTCCTATAGAGGAAGTTGGGCATGGCCGTCTCCATGGAGCTTGTGTACCTATAGAAGAAGTTCAGCATGGCCGTCTCCATGTAGCTTGTGTACCTATAGAGGAAGTTCGGCATGGCCGTCTCCATGTAGCTTGTGTACCTATAGAGGAACTTGGGCATGGCCGTCTCCATGGAGCTTGTGTACCTATAGAGGAAGTTCAGCATGGCCGTCTCCATGTAGCTTGTGCACCTATAGAGGAAGTTCGGCATGGCCGTCTCCATGTAGCTTGTGTACCTATAGAGGAAGTTCGGCATGGCCGTCTCCATGTAGCTTGTGTACCTATAGAAGAAGTTCAGCATGGCCGTCTCCATGTAGCTTGTGTACCTATAGAAGAAGTTGGGCATGGCCGTCTCTATGGAGCTTGTGTACCTATAGAAGAAGTTCAGCATGGCCGTCTCCATGTAGCTTGTGTACCTATAGAAGAAGTTGGGCATGGCCGTCTCCATGTAGCTTGTGTACCTATAGAGGAAGTTCGGCATGGCCATCTTCATATGTTTCCTGTGCTATAGATAGAAAGGTTCTAAGGTCTCATGATGTTTTGTTGTATATCTTACACATCGATGGCTCTCGAAACTTCTCCTCCCTAAAACACCGTTCAGTTTAGGGACCCCAAACTTCTCCTCGTGGAATCTATAGGCTGTTTGGTAGGTTTCCATGGAAGGACTCACCTTTCTGTCATCTCTTTCAGATCCAGCAGAGAAGACAAGAATTGGAGCAATCTCTGGGGGTTCGAAACACATAATTCCAGAACCGCTCGTCCCAGTATTGGGGTCCTTTATGGCCCTTACTCCTGACCAATCCACAAAGGACAAGTACCACGACTCCCCAATGCCGCCTCGTCCCGGGCTCTCTGCATGCCTCTCTCTCTCCAACACTTTACTCCTAAGAGACATTCTTACCGATACAATGCTTGAGCTGCCTGAGAAGTGCCAATCCATGTTCTAGAAGTATTACTGACCATTGTGTAAACAAGGGTCCGGAACCTCAGAACCGAGCCCACAATGCATCTGGACTAAGCCGGAGCTGCAAGAGGACAGGGGAGGGACCTTTCCGTTAAGGGTCCTCCAGGCGGCTTACCCCCTCCAGGCAGGAGAGTTACCCCCTCTAGGCAGGAGAGTTACCCTCTCTAGGCAGGCTACCCTCTCTAGGCTGGTGACCCTCTCTAGGCAGGTAACCCCCTCCAGACAGGAGAGTTACCCCCTCCAGGCAGGAGAGTTACCCCCTCCAGGCAGGAGAGTTACCCTCTCTAGGCAGGAGAGTTACCCTCTCTAGGCAGGTGGCCCTCTCTAGGCTGGTGACCATCTCTAGGCTGGTGACCCTCTCTAGGCTGGAGAGTTACCCTCTCTAGGCAGGTTACCCCCTCCAGACAGGAGAGTTACCCCCTCCAGGCAGGAGAGTTACCCCCTCTAGGCGGGCTACCCTCTCTAGGCAGGAGAGTTACCCTCTCTAGGCAGGTGACCCTCTCTAGGCTGGTGACCCTCTCTAGGCTGGAGAGTTACCCTCGCTAGGCAGGTGCTCCCCTCCAGGCAGGTTACCCTCTCCAGGGGGATGCAACCTCCAGGCAGGATACCCTCTTCAGTATTATTTTTGTGTATATAGGGACAGCAGTCACATGTCTCCCCCCACAGCGCTGACCGAGAAATGAAGGGACTCACAACGTTATTTTCTACATCAGAAGTGATTTACGTTTTTACTTTTGTATAAAAAAATACAATTTGCTTTATAGAAGAATTTCTTTCCACTCCCGAAATCTGGCCGGAAGATTTCCCAAATAATCCCCATCCCCCGATAACTGGAGGGTGAGATCCCAATAACCGGGGAGCGAGATTCCAATATCCGGAGTGAGGTTCCAATAACCGAGGGCGAGATTCCGATATCCGGAGTGAGATCCCAATAACCGAGGGCGAGATTCCAATATCCGGAGTGAGATCCCAATAACCGGGAGCGAGATTCCGATATCCAGAGTGAGATCCCAATAACCCGGGGGCGAGATTCCGATATCCGGAGTGAGATCCCAATAACCGGGGGCGAGATTCTGATAACCGGGGAGAGAGATTCCCATATGGAGACCCGTCTGCCTACAGGAAGCAATCACGAAAGGGACAATCCCTGGGACACGATCTGATATATGAAGACGATCGCTCCCGTAGTCAACATTCCTGAGTCAATGCTCAATGTGTTTATAATTGCCCAAAGATCTGATCCAAACCCAAAAAGTTCTGTCCAAGTCACCCCTCCCCCACCAGCATAAAGACCCAAATGATGTAATCCAGACCCAAAAAGCTACGCCCGAGTCACCACCCCCTCCCCACAACAAAGACCCAAATGATGCAATCCAGACCAAAAAAAGGCTCTTTCATAGCCCCCCCTGCCCCAGTGGGCGAGCTTATTCCATGTCTCTCTGGGTTTCCCGGCCATGTGGGTGAGTGGTCAGCACAGGGTGGGTTAGTGGGGCTGTTAGTTAGAACTGTGCAGGTAGATAGGACTGTGGTTACCGGTGTAGCTGCTATGTGTGTAGAGTCACTAAGTGACATTGAAATAAATTCATTTCTACCAACGTGTCCGACTCCATTGTATGAGAGATGGGGGCGGGATTTCTGTATGAATGGAATAATAAATCATTGATCGAAGGAAATGTCAGTCTGATGAAATCCTGAGCACACCGATCTGTGGTGTCCTTCCGGATCACACATGAAGAGGTTCACTGTGAGTTGTTCAGGGCCGTTGGGTTATACTGCCGCTTTCCAGAGGCCAGACAACGGCTCTTGGGTGCCATTTTTGTTGGTGGTCTCTGAGAATTTACATCTCTCCAGAAACAAACCCGATCCGAAAACCTCCTTCTTCTTAGTTCCATAAAGATTTATTGAAAAATGGAAAGGTGAGTTCACATAATATAAGAAATATGAGCAAATGGTGAGAAGAATCAGAACCGGCATATGAGACATCAGAAGCGGCATACGAGACGTCAGAACCGGCATACGAGACGTCAGAACCGGCATATGAAAGATCAGAACCGGCATATGAAATGTCAGAACCGGCATACGAGACGTCAGATCCGGCATATGAGACGTCAGAACCGACATATGAGACGTCAGAACCGGCATACGAGACGTCAGAACCGGCATACGAGACGTCAGAACCGGCATACGAGACATCAGAACCGGCATATGACAGATCTTTATCATCACCACCATCCTCATAATTATCACCATCTTCATCATCACCACTATCATCCCTGTAACGGTCACCACCGTTTACGATATTCCCATTCCATCGCCCCACAACAGCTTATCCGACAATCCAGCAGACACAATCCATATGGATTTCCCAGAATAAACGAGACATACGCTCTGTTCTAATTAAGGGGAGGGTTTAATTGTTCACAGGTGTGTGTTTGTTCACAGGTCTTCACAGGTGAGTATAAAGTGGCTGTACAGACTCCCAGAGGAGCTGGCTCCCAGTTGATGGTGGCTTCACATGTGGACTCTCTGACCAGAAGTGCATTCTTTGATCAAAAGTGCCTGAGTTAAAAACCAGGAGTTTGAAACAGGAGGTAAGACAGGAGTCTTCATTATTTTTTTTCAATCACTGATCCAGAACAAGCTTGAAGCTGATAAAGTTGGAACTCTTGATATATAGATTCAGCGGTGTAGCAGACGCTCTCATCTTACTCACCCCAGGGATAGTAAGAGCAGGACGCTCTCAAACGAGTCGGCTCTCCCCAGGGATAGTGCAGCCAGGCAGGGTCCTCCCAGCTCTCGGCTGCTGCAGACACAGCACAAAAAAACAGGACTCCCACACCCCCCTAGCTAATTGATCCAGGGTTGCACCGATCGCCGTTAAGGGGTCAGGAAGGAATTTTTTCCCCCGATCGCTGCAGATTGGCACAGCACGCCTTGGGTTTTTCGCCTTCCTCTGGACCAATCGGGGAGAGAAGACTCAACGAGTGACGGCTCACTTGGACAGTCTTCCACCCATCACCATATAAGACCCCCCCAATCAACATTACTTCCCTGCGTTTTTTTCTGCGACCATGGGTTACCTAAAATACTCTGCAGAAACCATCCGGGAACTAAAACCATTTGCCTCTATACTCCCAGTGGTCACCAAAAAAGCTCTAAGGAATGAGCGACTGTTGAGAATCAATCGACGATCAACCGTCAAAAACTACGTGCAGGTACCCCAGCCCAAGCGCATAATTTGCGCTTTGGTCAACACAAGATCGGCAGTAAAACACCGACAAGAAATCTATGATTTCATCCTTCAACACGATCTAGACTGCCTCTTCATCACAGAAAGCTGGCTGACAGCCGACTGCAACACCATTCTAGCAGAATTGGTGTCAGCAAATTATCGCATTCAAATGCAAAAGAGGGGGGGCCTGGCGGTGATCCACAAGACTCACCTCTCGATCACCAAACCAAACCTTCAGAACTCACTTCCATTCATGGAAACCCTCACTATGCAGCTGCAAACAAATCCCCAAGATACGGTCCATATGCTACTTTGCTATAGACCACCAGGCCCAAAAACGCACCTTCTCACGTCATTGACTGAATTCATCTCCACATATACCCTAAACATCAAACACCTTTTGGTGCTTGGGGATTTCAACCTCTGGGCCAACTCCTCGCTGGACCCCGTAGTCGAGGCCTGCATCGACCATCTGGAAGGATTAGGTCTGCAGCAACTAATACAAGGCCCCATTCATGCTTCAGGCCATACGCTCGATCTCATTTTCAAACAAGATTTGGAAATTGACGTCCTGGGAAATGAGCCGCAACCATGGACCGATCACCATGCCATCAAATTCACAATCACCAAAAATGCCAGCCCAAAATAAACGACAAAACCGGTGACAACTCACTGGACTAGATCTCAGAAGAAGCTCCACTCGGAACTCTTCAAAACAACACTAGGGAACAAAATAAAAACAACCCAACAAAAACAAACAGCCACAGAAACACTTGACGCCATCAACAAGGCGCTGCTACAGTCAGCTGACTTGGTGGCACCAAAACGCAAAAATCGCATCTGGGAAAACAACTCCAGCTGGTTTAATGACCAGCTGACGTTGCTAAAGCAAGAGCGTAGAAGAGCAGAAGCTGCGTGGAAAAGGTGCTCTTCAGATAAAAACCACACCATTTACAAGATAATAACAAAGAAATATCACAAAGAAATCTTCACGGCCAAAAAAAATCATTTCTCCAACATCATCGCAAATGCCCTTAACCGCCCCCGAGAACTCTTCAAGCTGGTCACTCAGACTATGAATCCAGCTTGTTTAGAGGCCCCCAATTCTGATTCACAAGAATTTTGCAACGAATTGTCGGATTATTTCATTAATAAAATTGAAAAAATCCGTGAAAGTATTCAGCAAAATGGAACCGTCACCAACTCCCCCCCAAATCACAAACCTAATACCCACATAAATCCGTCACAACCACCAAAGTTCACTCTAAAACCCATTTCCATCGATGCCACTAAAAACATCATCGGGACTGCGTAACAGCACAGCACCCAATGATATCATCCCCACTAAACTGCTGAAAGAAAGTGCCGATATACTGGCACCAACTATCACGCAGCTCATTAACCAATCATTCAAGGAGGGCATGGTGCCCACCTTGCTAAAACAAGGTACAATAAAACCAATTCTAAAAAAACTACCCTTGACCCCAAAGACCCAAACAACCGGAGGCCCATAACGGCTCTAAATGTCTTCTCCAAGGTAATGGAGAAAGTAGTTGTACAACAGCTGCAACTGCATTTAGACACCCATAAATTACTCTATCTGTTTCAATCAGGCTTCCGTCCGGGTCACGGGACAGAAACGGCGCTGCTTAAAATATGGGATGACGCTCTAGAGGCCGCAGACGAAGGAGAATCTTGTCTCCTGATACTGCGGGACCTAAGCGCGGCTTTTGACACTGTAGACCACGGACTACTACTGGCTAGGCTAGCTGAAGTAGCCGGAGTCGCTGAATGTGACTTACCCTGGTTCTCCTCCTTCTTGGAAAACCGATCACAAATAGTGAAACTGGGGTCTTTCACTTCTGAAAAACGGACGGTGTCATGTGGAGTCCCTCAGCGATCTCCCTTATCGCCCGTATTGTTTAATATCTATCTTTGCCCTCTCTTTGAAATCATCAGTAACCAGAAGTTACTTTACCACTCCTATGCAGACGACACACAACTGTATTTCCGCATCTGCAACAAAAAGGATCATTCTCTTGGACTAGAGAAATGCCTCACTCTAATAGATAGCTGGATGACAAACAGTTATCTTAAACTCAATGGTTCGAAAACAGAACTTCTCCTGTTTCACGCTAACCGGAAAAATCACCCCGCGACAACATGGACTCCCCCACCCATTCTGGGTAAAACTATCACCCCTAGCACCAAAGTCAAAAGTCTCGGAGTCATTTTCGATACCTACATGACAATGGATGCACAAATAGGGTCAGTAGTCAGCGGATCCCACCATCTGCTGCGCCTACTACGCCGACTCGTCCCCTTTATCCCGAAAGAGGACATTGCAGTCGTGGTGGGAACAATCATCAATTCCAGACTTGACTACGCAAATGCCCTCTATCTAGGACTCCCCAAATACCAAATCACTCGTCTGCAAGTCGTTCAAAATACGGCCGCTCGACTAGTGACTGGGAAAAAACCATGGGAATCAATCTCACCTTCACTGAGATCCCTTCATTGGTTGCCAGTAAAAGACAGAATCACTTTCAAGGCACTCTGTCTAATACATAAGTGTATTCAAGGCAACGCCCCCCAATATCTATGCGAAAAAATAAAAGCCCATAACCCCAATCGCATTCTGCGATCCACCAATCAAAACCTCCTCCAGATACCCAAGGCCAGATACAAGTCCAAAGGAGATCGAAGATTTGCAGTCCAGGGACCTCGCCTGTGGAATGCACTACCAACTACCATCCGACTGGAGTCGGACCACTTGGCCTTCAGGAGAAAGATTAAAACCCATCTCTTCTGAGGTCAAGGGGTTCCTTACCCATGAAATGGATACAGCGCCCAGAGGCGATTCAGTTCGCATGTGTTGCGCTTTACAAGTCTCTCTCTCTCTCTCTCTCTCTCTCTCCTCTGGTTTCAAAATGTATGAACGAATCTTTAATGGTCAGCTCTCTTATATACAGTACAAGCATGTTACAGTAATCAAAGGAACAAAGACCCACTCCACCCACACATCACACAATGGGGCTTCAATCACAT
The DNA here is from genome assembly GCF_905171775.1 of Rana temporaria. Lineage (NCBI taxonomy): Eukaryota > Metazoa > Chordata > Amphibia > Anura > Ranidae > Rana > Rana temporaria. The sequence goes on along the minus strand of NC_053493.1, from coordinate 428,314,046 downwards.
TCTTTTAGATAATGACATTCAGAGGAGTTAATTATCCCCCAGACGTCCCGACTCCGATACTAAGTGATTCACCTGCATAATACACATTCCTATGTCAGACGTTCTGTCTCCGACAATAAGCTATTCGCACCTGATCATCAATAGGCTTTTCATACCATACAGTGTCATTAGCATCGCACAATGGAATGTCTTTCAGGAGCAGACCTAATTAGCACAATGGACACAAAACAGTATTAGCATCTCACAATGGAATGTCTAGGAGCAGACGCAATTAACACCTCAAAAGCATGTGTCCCCCCCATTGAAAGAAAACACTCCATTTGGAGTCAGACTTTAACAACTGTCCCATCTCATGTAATTTATAATTATTATTTCTCAGTCACCCTATTCCCAAAAGGGGCACTGGGTGACCCTAGACCCAAGAGTTATTAGTGACGCTGGCACAGAAGTACCCCTCATCTTTCAAAAGTCTCTGGGTGTCACAGGCCATTCCGTTACATCTCTCCCCTTTTGGTGGGAGACTGACACAGGAGGGAACCCCAAACGGGTTGACTCCGAAGTTAGTAGTACCAGTCCTCCAATGCCAGTATCCATACCGTACCCCAAATTAATTGCTCCAAACAGAGCATTACTCACCCAGCCAACCTCTGCCTCTCTCAGAGAACATGCCTGCCGCTGGGGAGAGGCCTGGACTGGCCCTTCTCCCTGGAGTCCTTTCAGCCGCTGGAGAGAAGACAGGGTGACTGGGCTCAGTTCATCAAGCTGTTGGGGATCTGGGCCAACTGGCCCCCATCCCTGGGGTATATCAGTGGAGACTGGAGTCCCATCCACTGGTGATAGGTGAAAATCCCCCGGTGCTTGCAAAGCAAAGCCGACATCCTGTCTCAGTGCCGCACCATTTTCTGGGGTTGTGTCAGAGAAGACTGAAATCCCATCCACTACCCCAGGAACTCCCTCTTCCGTTAGTTGAGAGCAGAGGCTTGTGGCACTCTGCTCTGTTGCCAGCTCTTCTGCTGGGTTTGCATAAACCGTAACATCCTCTGAACGGTCCATTAAGTCCATACGTTCTGTAATCTGTGGCTGGGGAGATGAAACAACTGCCCCGGCTCCCTGGAACTCCACACCATCCGCTTCGGCTTTAGGGATGGCAATCTCCAGATTTTCCACTGCCGATTCATCAGCTAGGATTTCACAGTTGTCATCTAAAATGTCCTCATAGTCCCAGGCAACGGGAGCCCCACCCTGCTGCTGAGCAGAGTCTAGCAGCTGTCTGTAGGCGATCTCCAGCTCCCATTCCTGAACGGCCAGAAACTCCAAATCTTCCTGTAACCAGTGGCCTTCTGAGACATTCAATTTTTCCTCTCTGTGCTCCATTATGTCCTCCAAGCGCCACTCCCGGTCATCCCCGAAGTCAGGATCACTGGACATCCTCCAATACAATAGTCCCAGGCCATCATAGTCATAGCCTTCCGTGGGGCTGTCATCCGCTGACCACGGGCACTCTTGGGCTACATACCACCGGAGGGCTCTGTAGCTCTCGTCCAACCGCATCTCTGCCCGGATCAGCCTGCTTAACTCTGCTGTCCACTCCTGCTTCGGTTGTTCCCCCAACAACGGCATTCGTGCGTCATACTGCGGCCAGTACCTTACATGGATGGAGGGGAGGACCTTCCCCTGGTGTTGCTGCTCAAGAGCTAGCGCTTCCTTCCAGAATTGGCAACGAATCACATCCGACCATCCCAGCAGGGCCTCCTCTGATACTGGTCCTCTGTGCTGTATCCGCATCTCTTGTAACCTCCTTCTGAATTCCTCTTCCATGGAGACTGGTATCTGTACCTCTCCTCAGTTGGTGCTGCTGTGACTTCTGCTGCTGCAGCACCTCTTTGATGTAGCCAAGTGGCATCCACAGCCGCTATAACCCGGTCTATGAACTCCGGTGGAGGGTGAGGACCATACTGTGCCAGTCCTCGTTTAACAGCCCAATCAAAACTTTCTTCCTCGGGTGTCCTGTCTGTTACGCTGGGCCTTTCAGTTCTATCCATTTCGATAAGTTCTGCGATAATGTCCCTTTTCTTACGGTTGCTGGCCGGTCTGCCCCGGCTCTCCAGTAAGTCCTTGAGGGAAGAGAGCTTCAGCCGTGCATACTGAGCCTCCATTGTCCTGTGTCCTTGTAGCTGTTCTTCTGGTGATGGAACCATCCCACTGCTGTGCCACCACTCTAACGGTCACCACCGTTTACGATATATTCCCATTCCATCGCCCCACGACAGCTTATCCGACAGACATCAGACACGATCCATCCCATTTCCCAGAATAACGAGACTTCCACAGCTCTGTTACTGGTTCCAAAATGTATGAACACTTTTAATAGTAACTTAGCCTTCTTATATACAGTTTTAGAAACCAAGTGAACAATGAATCAACTCCACCCACACGGCACTTCAATACACACTCTCTTAGACAATGACATTCAGTTGAGTTGATTATTAGTCATCCCCCAGACGTCCCGTCTCCGCAATAATAAGTGATTCACCTGCATAATACACATTCCTATGTCAGACGTTCTGTCTCCGACAATAAGCTATTCACACCTGATCATCAATAGGCTTTTCACACCATACAGTGTCATTAGCATCGCACAATGGAATGTCTTTCAGGAGCAGACCTAATTAGCACAATGGACACAAAACAGTATTAGCATCTCACAATGGAATGTCTAGGAGCAGACGCAATTAACACCTCAAAAGCATGTGTCCTCACATTGAATGAAAACACTCCATTTGGAGTCAGACTTTAACAACTTGTAATATGTCCAGATCTCCTGCAAAACATGAATTATCAGTAATGTCCCATCTCATGTAACTTATTATTAATGGGGCAGATTCAGGTACCTGCGAGCCTAGTTACGGCAGCGCAGCGTATTGTATTTACGCTACGCCGACGCAACTTACAGGAGCAAGTGCAGTATTCAGATAGCACTGGCTCCGTAAGTTGCGGCGGCGTAGCGTAAATGGGGCCGGCGTAAGCCCGCGTAATTCAAATGTGGAAGGGGGCGTGTTTTATGCTAATGTGTGATTGTAACGGCTACCCACTGGTAGTGAGGGGTATCGGCCGTTGGAGACGTCCTTTTCCCTGGCAAGCTGCGATATGCAGGTACCGCCGGTATATCCCATCGAACGCCCTTCCAAGAAACGAGACGTGCTACGTTTGAAGGGTCAAGCAGACTGACTTTATTTGGCATATTTCACCTGCTTATATCTGGTTACAACTGTTACAAGAACAATGACAGTTTCCGCCCTCCCCTTTTCCCAGTAGGGGGCTTCAACACAGACCCCCTGAAACAATGACATCTCCTTGAATTAATCACTTGACCAGTTTCTAGACACTTCGGCACCTCACCCCACTTAACATTTCCTGGCCAGGCACATAGAATTCAATTAACCTTTAAAACAATTATCACTCACACATAATCCCCATCAGCATACACCTCACAGGGGGCTGTTTACCTGCACACAAAAGAGGGTTCATTATCTATGCGAAGGGAACATTAGCATTCAACAATGAAAAGAGACTTGTCCAATTAACCCTTTGAGCTCAGAATACAATGTGGTACATCCAATGGGGACAAGCCATGCAGTTCCTTGTAGTCCCCCTGCACGAAGATTATAACTGTCTCGGCAGCATGCATGTGTCCGTTACACTACTCCCCCTTTGTGGAACACTCCGGCAGACCCGGATTGATCTTTTTCGGATCAACTTGGGGATGTCCGGTCTGCTGTTAGGGTAAAAGTTCAGTTTGCCTGGACAGTCCGTCGGCATTCCCATTGAATCTGCCAGGGCGGTATTGGATAGAAAAATTGTAGGGTTGTAGGGCCAAGCTCCATCTTAGCAAGCGCCCATTATCTCCGGCTACTCGGTTCAGCCATACTAGTGGGTTATGGTCCGTGATCAGGGTGAATTCCTGACCATACAGGTAGGGTGTGAGCTTCTTTAAGGCCCAAACCAGGGCTAAACATTCCTTTTCCACGGCCGCGTAGCTCACTTCCCTGGGTAATAGTTTTCTACTCAGGTACGCGACAGGGTGTTCTCCTCCATCCTCCCCGATCTGGCTTAGAACTGCCCCCAGTCCATACATGGACGCATCTGTATGAACGACAAATCTTTTGTTAGGGACGGGGGCAGATAGGACAGGTGCGTTGATCAATGCTTGTTTCAAGGTTTGGAATGCTGTTTCACAGGCGGGAGACCACAGGACTACTCTAGGCAAATTCTTTTTGGTCAAATCCGTCAGGGGTTTGGCAATGGTACTATAGTCAGGGACAAATTTTCTGTAATACCCCGCTGTCCCTAGAAATGCCAGTACCTGGGTCTTAGTGTGGGGAGTTGGCCAATTGGCTACAGCCTCAACCTTAGCGGGTTCTGGTCGTTGTTTCCCACACCCCACTCTGTGTCCCAAGTACTGGACTTCTGCCATCCCGAAATTACATTTTTCTGGTTTCAGGGTTAGGCCCGCGGCCCTAATCTGATCCAGTACAGCCTCAACATGCCTCAAGTGTTCCCCCCAAGTCTCACTATAGATCGCAATGTCATCCAGGTACGCGCAAGCAAAATCCTGGAAGCCATCAAGGAGGCGGTCCACTAAGCGCTGAAATGTGGCTGGGGCGTTCTTCATCCCAAATGGCATGACCTTGAACTGGAATAAGCCAAATGGGGTGACAAATGCCGACTTAGGGATAGCCTCTTTGGACAGGGGAATCTGCCAATACCCTTTGCACAGATCGATTGTGGTCAGATAACGTCCCCTGGCAATACGATCTAATAGCTCGTCTACTCGGGGCATGGGGTAGGCATCTGTCACGGTTTTGTCATTGAGGCGTCGGTAATCGACACAGAATCGGGTTGTTCCGTCCTTTTTGGGTACTAGGACAACGGGCGAGGCCCAGGGGCTGTCAGATGGTTCTATGATCCCCAGTCTTAACATTTCTTGTATTTCCTTCCTCATCTCCTCTTTTACTGCCTCAGGGATTCTGTAGGGAGTCTGTCTGAGCGGGTTTTGTCCTGGGGTCTCTACGTAGTGAGTCGCTAAGAGAGTGTACCCGGGCTCCTGGGAAAATGTCAGTCCTTTCTCAGTTATCAATTGTCGCATCTGTCCCTTTTCTGCGGGAGGTAACCGCTCCCCTAGCTGTATCGTATTGAGCAGAGTCTTAGGTTCCGAATCTGCTAATAGATCTGGGATGGGTAAGCTGTCGGGGTCTTCAGTGGCTGGAATACATATGGCTGCTACATCCTCTGGTCTTTCCTGATACTCTTTTAATAAGTTTACATGAAAGGATTTCTGGACCCTTTCATCTTGGCTGCTGGCAATTACATATGTAGTATCGCAGACTTGCGCTACTACTTTGTAAGGGCCCTGCCATGAGGTCTGGAGCTTATTCCCTTTGACAGGCCTAAGCACCAGCACCTTCTGGCCCACTTGAAACGTTCTCTGACGGGCGCCCCGGTCGTACCAGTGTTTCTGTCGTCCCTGGGCCGTTTGGAGATGGTCCCGTGCCATCCGAGCTAAATGTTCCATGCGGTCCCGCATTTCCAGCACATATGGCACAATGGGGACACCTTCATGTTCTGTCTCACCCTCCCAGTGCTCCCGGATGAGGTCGAGGGGGCCTCGCACTCTCCGTCCATAGAGCAGCTCGAAGGGAGAGAACCCTGTGGATTCCTGCGGTACCTCTCGATAGGCAAACAAGAGGTGCGGCAAAAATCGCTCCCAGTCTCTGTATTCCGCCGTAAAGGTCCGCAGCAATTGCTTGAGGGTACCATTAAAGCGTTCACAGAGACCGTTGGTCTGAGGGTGGTACGGTGAACTAAGCAGGGTCTTAATACCGCAGACCTTCCATAACTGTTGGGTTAGATCTGCAGTAAACTGGGTCCCTCGGTCGGACAGGATTTCCTGAGGGAACCCCACTCGGGTGAATATCCCGACGAGCGCACTGGCAACAGTGTCCGCCTGAATATTCGTCAGAGCGATGGCCTCCGGGTAGCGGGTAGCATAGTCTACTACAGTAAGAATGTATTTCTTACCTGAGGGACTGGGGTTAGGTAGAGGTCCCACTAGGTCGACTGCTACCCTGCTAAACGGTTCCTCGATCACGGGCATAGGTGACAGTCGAGCCTTAGGGTGGTCCCCTCTTTTTCCTACCCGTTGGCATACGTCACAGGTGCTGCAGTAACGTCGCACATCCTTCGAGATCCCTGGCCAAAAGAAAGTCTGGGTGATCCTGTAGGTGGTGCGGTTACCCCCTAGGTGCCCTGCCAACGGAATGTCGTGGCCGATTCGGAGAAGTTCCAACCGGTACTTTCTGGGTACCACTAGTTGGCGCTTTTGCGAAGGGACACCGCCTCTCTTTCTGCCTTCAGTCAATCTGTATAACCTGTCACCCTCCCATATAAAACGTTCCCGCTCATCCCCTCTACTGTCTGCTAATTCTCGATACTTTTGAAGGGTGGAGTCCTCCCTAGTTTCCCTCCCAAATTCCTCTGGGGTGTCCCAAGCTATGGGTCTCTCTACCGTAGTGGGGTTACATGTCGGTTCTTGGCTTACCTGGGTCTCCTGGCCTGTTGTAGGATCATCTGTGATACGGGTCTGTGAGCGGGTGGTCACGGGGCAAGCTGCATCAGGTGTAGGTAGATACGCCGAAGTCAGAGGGCCAATGTCGTTGCCCAGCACAACCTCGGCCGGTAGGTTGTCCATGATACCAACGGTGGTCTTTCCTGACCCGACTCCCCAGTCTAAGTGCACCCGGGCGGTGGGTAAGCGGAATACAGCGCCCCCTGCGACCCGGACGGCAATTGTACGAGTGGAGACGTTCTCTGGCTTTACCAGATGTTTTTGAACCAGAGTGATAGTGGCCCCGGTATCTCTTAAGCCTTGTGCTACTTGTCCATTCACTCGTACCTCCTGACGGTGATGCTGACGGTTATCCGGAGAGGCCGCTTGTATTGGGTCTGCCTCATACAAAATCCCTAGACATTCCTCCGGGCCCCCCTCGGTCTCCAGGCAGTGGGCCGCAGAGGGACGTGATGGAGTGACTTCTGTGTTGGGTGTTGTACGTCTCCAATTGTTATTTGTAGCTCTTAGAGGGCAATAACGAGCAATATGTCCCGTGTTGCTGCAGTGATGGCACGTCACCCTAGACGAAGCCCGGGGGTAGTTGTTAGGCCCCTGAGGACGTGGTGGTCCTGGTGGAACTGGAGCCCGAAACTCTGGGCGTGGGGTGACGGTTGGAGTACGCGGTACCACCTTCTGAGCCAGCCGCATAGTACCCTGGCTTACTTTCCTTGTTTCCGCGTACTCATCTGCTAGCCGAGCCGCCTCGTTTAAGTTAGCGGGACGGCGATCTCGTACCCAGTCTTGTATGTCTGCGGCCAGGTCTTGGAAGAAATGTTCCATTAGGAACAGCTGTAATACTTCCTCCCCGGTGTTGGCCTTGCACCCTTAGACCCAATGGGATGCCACCCTTTGTAACTGGTTGGCCCATTCCATGTGGGAGTCCACAGCCTTCTTCTTGGACTCCCGGAAGCGACGGCGGTAGGCTTCTGGCGTTACGGCGTATCGGGTTAGCAGCGCCTTTTTAACTTGCTGGTATTGTAAAATATCCTCTGGGGCGAGAGCCCGAAAGGCTTCATTGGCTTTGCCCGACAATTTCCCCGACAAAATAGTGACCCATTGGTCTGGTGGTACCTGGTGTAGTGAGCACTGCCTCTCAAAGTCCGCCAAATATCCATCGATTTCCTCCTCACTTTCTACAAAAGCTTTAAATGCCGTGAACGGTATTTTCTTTCCTGTAGCAGCAGGTGGGGGGGTAGGAACTGCAGGTGTAATGGGCTGTCTCGCTTTTACCAGTTCCAGTTCTTGTCCCCTCTTCGTTTGTATTTCTTCCCTTGCTTCCCGGAACAGCTGGTTGATAAGTTCCACGGACGTTTCTGGATACAAGGATAATCTCCGCTGTACAATCCCAGTAATTACATCTTCCTCGCTGACCGGTGCAAGGGGCTCCGTTCCTTCCATGGATCCATCCATTTCGTCCAGCTCCAGCAGGTCAGCTATCAGCTCCCTCCGTGGTCTGTTGCTGGCGCTCCTACCACGAATCTCCAATAGATCTTTCAGTGTGGATCTTTTCAGCCTGGCGTACTGCGACTCCATTCAGAATTTGCTCTTTGGATAAAAGGACCATCCCACTGCTACCAACCAAATGTAACGGCTACCCACTGGTAGTGAGGGGTATCGGCCGTTGGAGACGTCCTTTTCCCTGGCAAGCTGCGATATGCAGGTACCGCCGGTATATCCCATCGAACGCCCTTCCAAGAAACGAGACGTGCTACGTTTGAAGGGTCAAGCAGACTGACTTTATTTGGCATATTTCACCTGCTTATATCTGGTTACAACTGTTACAAGAACAATGACAGTTTCCGCCCTCCCCTTTTCCCAGTAGGGGGCTTCAACACAGACCCCCTGAAACAATGACATCTCCTTGAATTAATCACTTGACCAGTTTCTAGACACTTCGGCACCTCACCCCACTTAACATTTCCTGGCCAGGCACATAGAATTCAATTAACCTTTAAAACAATTATCACTCACACATAATCCCCATCAGCATACACCTCACAGGGGGCTGTTTACCTGCACACAAAAGAGGGTTCATTATCTATGCGAAGGGAACATTAGCATTCAACAATGAAAAGAGACTTGTCCAATTAACCCTTTGAGCTCAGAATACAATGTGGTACATCCAATGGGGACAAGCCATGCAGTTCCTTGTAGTCCCCCTGCACGAAGATTATAACTGTCTCGGCAGCATGCATGTGTCCGTTACAGTGATAACCTGACGTGTTTTACGAACGGCGCATGCGCCGCCGTGTACATATCCCAGTGTGCATTGCTCTCAAGTACGCCGCAACAACGTATTGGTTTCGACGTGAACGTAAATTACGTCCAGCCCTATTTGCGAACGACTTACGCAAACAACGTAAAAAATTCAGATTTCGAAACGGGAACGACGTCCATACTTACCATTGGCTGTGCCTCCTAATAGCAGGAGCAACGTTACGCCAAAAAAGCCTTACGCAAACGATGTATAAAACCTACCGCCGGGCGCACGTACGTTTGTGAATCGACGTAACTAGGTAATTTGCATATTCTACGCCGAAAACAACGGAAGCTCCCCTAGCGGTCAACGTAATATTGCACACAATTATGCGCCGCCGCATTCAAGTTACATCGGCGGAGGAAGCCTATTTTTTTTAGCGTATTTGCCTTTGAGAATCTGCGTAACGATATGCCGGCGCAGATTTCAAATTACGGCGGCGTATCTGGAGATACGCCGCCGTAAAAGTTTCCTGAATCTGCCCCAGTATTTCTCAGTCACCCTATGCCCAAAAGGGGCACAGGATGACCCTAGACCCAAGAGTCATTAGTGACGCTGGCACAGGAGTATCCCCCATCCTTCAAAAGTCCCTGGGTGTCACGGGTCATTCCGTTACAATCCCCATCACCAATCATTATCATCATCACCATGTCCAGCCATTGAGAATGATAGATAAAGGACATTGAGCCTCCTTGTATTGTGTCATTCCCCCAAGAAGCCAATCACAGAACGTTGATAACACAATCATCCAGTAGAGGGCGGTCAGGAGCGTCATACCAGACGAATGACGGAATCCGTTTCCCATGAAGGAAAGTCGGATGTGACCTTTACGTGACCTTCACCCGCCGGTTGCAAATGATTCTTCGCTTCTCCTTTTTATTGCTGGAAAGTGGTTTTCATTCTGACATCAAATTTCTATTTAGTTTTAGTCTTAAGCTGGACACACACTGTACAATTTTTTATCAGATTTTTTCTTTAGGTTTATAAAAATTGTATAATATGGAGGTCAAGCGTTAAGAGTTTCGATTTGTATGCATTCAGGCCGGCCCTCGCACTACGAGGTAAATCTAAAGGAAATGGAACAGCAAACGTTGTGTAGTGGAGTGTGTGTATGGAGTGTGTGTGTAGTGGAGTGTGTATGAAGTGTGTGTAGTGAAGTGTGTGCAGTAAAGTGTGTAGTGGATTATGGAGTGGTGTGTGTAGTGGAATGTGTAGTGAAGTGTGTGTGTAGTGGAGTGTGTAGTGTAGTGTGTATGGAGTGTGTGTGTAGTGGAGTGTGTGTGTAATGGAGTGTGTAGTGTAGTGTGTAGTGAAGTGTGTGTGGAGTGTGTATGAAGTGTGTGTAGTGAAGTGTGTGTGTAGTGAAGTGTGTGTGTAGTGTAGTGTGTATGGAGTGTGTGTGTAGTGGAGTGTGTATGAAGTGTGTGTAGTGAAGTGTGTGTGTAGTGGAGTATGGAGTGGTGTGTGTAGTGGAATGTGTAGTGAAGTGTGTGTAGTGGAGTATGGAGTGTGTGTAGTAAAGTGTGTAGTGGAGTGTGTATGGAGTGTGTGTAGTGAAGAGTGTGTAGTGAAGTGTGTGTGTAGTGGAGTGTGTATGGAGTGTGTAGTGAAGAGTGTGTAGTGAAGTGTGTGTGTAGTGGAGTGTGTATGGAGTGTGTGTAGTGAAGAGTGTGGAGTGTGTGTGTAGTGGAGTGTGTATGGAGTGTGTGTAGTGAAGAGTGTGTAGTGGAGTGTGTGTGTAATGGAGTGTGTAGTGAAGAGTGTGTAGTGAAGTGTGTGTGTAGTGGAGTGTGTATGGAGTGTGTGTAGTGAAGAGTGTGTAGTGGAGTGTGTGTATGGAGTGTGTGTAGTGGAGTGTGTGTGTAGTGAAGAGTGTGTAGTGGGGTGTATAGTGGAGTGTGTGTAGTGAAGTGTGTGTATGGAGTGTGTAGTGAAGTGTGTGTGTAGTGGAGTGTGTAGTGAAGTGTGTGTGTAGTGGAGTGTGTGTAGTGGAGTATGGAGTGTGTGTAGTAAAGTGTGTATGGAGTGTGTGTAGTGAAGAGTGTGTAGTGAAGTGTGTGTGTATGGAGTGTGTGTAGTGAAGTGTGTGTATGGAGTGTGTGTAGTGAAGTGTGTGTATGGAGTGTGTAGTGAAGTGTGTGTGTAGTGAAGTGTGTGTGTAGTGGAGTGTGTGTAGTGGAGTGTGTGTGTAGTGAAGTGTGTGTATGGAGTGTGTGTAGTGAAGTGTGTGTATGGAGTGTGTAGTGAAGTGTGTGTGTAGTGGAGTGTGTAGTGAAGTGTGTGTGTAGTGGAGTGTGTAGTGAAGTGTGTGTGTAGTGAAGTGTGTGTGTAGTGGAGTGTGTAGTGAAGTGTGTGTGCAGTGGAGTGTGTGTGTATGGAGTGTGAAGTGAAGTGTGTGTGTAGTGGAGTGTGTGTATGGAGTGTGTGTAGTGGAGTGTGTGTATGGAGTGTGTGTAGTGGAGTGTGAAGTGAAGTGTGTGTGTAGTGGAGTGTGTAGTGAAGTGTGTGTGTAGTGGAGTGTGTAGTGAAGTGTGTGTGTAGTGAAGTGTGTGTGTAGTGGAGTGTGTAGTGAAGTGTGTGTGCAGTGGAGTGTGTGTGTATGGAGTGTGAAGTGAAGTGTGTGTGTAGTGGAGTGTGTGTATGGAGTGTGTGTAGTGGAGTGTGTGTATGGAGTGTGTGTAGTGGAGTGTGAAGTGAAGTGTGTGTGTAGTGGAGTGTGTAGTGAAGTGTGTGTGTAGTGGAGTGTGTAGTGAAGTGTGTGTGTAGTGAAGTGTGTGTGTAGTGGAGTGTGTAGTGAAGTGTGTGTGCAGTGGAGTGTGTGTGTATGGAGTGTGAAGTGAAGTGTGTGTGTAGTGGAGTGTGTGTATGGAGTGTGTGTAGTGGAGTGTGTGTATGGAGTGTGTGTAGTGGAGTGTGAAGTGAAGTGTGTGTGTAGTGAAGAGTGTGTAGTGTGTCGTGTATCCAGCTTTAGTCTTTTTACTAAAATGCCATTTTTGTTTTAGTTGTTTTTTAGTCGACTGAAATCTAATGATAGTGACCGGGAACCGCAACTCCCCGCTGAGAACTGCACTACAATTCACACCCGGGGGGGGGGGATGTGCTGTGTGGGCGACTTTGATGGGGGAACAATTTAAATCTAGGGGGTGGGGCAGCATTTACTTACCTGGCACCCCTAAATTCCCTGCTGCCGGTGCTGCAAACATGGCGGCCTGGGCATCCCTCCAGACGTACATTTGCCAGGTTTGTCAATGTGTAAGCCTCCGCGGCTGATGCACTTGTACGGCGTCCTCGGTGTCCCTACATACATGAGCTGGGCTTGTCTGTGTAAGCCGCCGCGGCTGCTGCGCTTGTACGGCGTCCTCGGTGTCCCTACATACATGAGCTGGGCTTGTCTGTGTAAGCCGCCATGGCTGCTTCGCTTGTACGGCGTCCCTACATACAGACAAGCCCAGCCCATGCATGTGTCGGCCACCATGACTGCTGCGCTTGTACGGCGTCCCTATATACATATGTGATGGACTTTTTACCTATATGCTTCAGGTTAATTCTCCCTGCTTGTTTAAGGCTGTTAATTGTATTTACTCTTCTGCAGCCAGTCCTGTTTCAAATGTTAATTGTTCTAGCCCTGTGTTTACTGGTTACTGTGATTAGATAAGTGGCTCATGTTAATTATGCTGATTGCTTCCTTGTGGTAATTATCTCTCTATATGCGGTGCCGAACCGGCTAGATACTGACTAGTTCAAAGAAATATCTTTATTTCAAAGGAGCTGTATTGAAGGCCCCCCACTGTGTGAGGGGGGGCGGAGATTTGTCATTGTAACAGTTGTAACCACATATAAGCTCTGGTTTCTTATGATTAAAACTCTGTGTTGTTCAAGCAGTAAGCTGGTCTCATGTGTGGCTTTCTGGGCGATTCCAGGGATATCCCTCCTCGTGGAATATTGGGGTGATTTTCGTTATGGGAAGAAGGGAACGTTGACGGGGATATCATACCAATACCGTCACAATTGGTTGGCAGCAGCGGGATCTTCCCTTCTACCCTCCTTTACACCCGGATTCCAAGCAGACACTGGGAACAGTGAATGGAAGGCTGCTACACCCTGCTTAAAAGAAATACACTGAAAGAACTACTGGAAGTTCGTGGAAGGATTGCTAGCAACAAAACCAAGCGGGTCATCATAGCAGAATTAATGGAGCTAGACCAGGAGGACGGGATTGCAGCAACGCCAGCAGTACAAGAGATGGAGACACCAGTGATTCAGGAGGAGGAATCGCCAGCCAACAAGCTAATGAGAGAGAAGCTAGCGTGGTTCGGCCCGAACCCAACGCCGGATGTGGTGCTGAAAGTGATGGACCTGTTAGCGGAGGAGGCCAAACAAATAAGAGACGCAGAGCTACAGGAGGCTAAAGAAATAAGAGACGCAGAGCTACAGAAGGCTAAAGAAATAAGAGACGCAGAACTACAGGAGGCTAAAGAAATAAGGGACGCAGAACTACAGAAGGATAAACAAATAAGAGACGCAGAGCTACAGAAGGCTAAAGAAATAAGAGACGCAGAACTACAGGAGGATAAACAAATAAGGGACGCAGAACTACAGAAGGATAAACAAATAAGAGACGCAGAGCTACAGAAGGCTAAAGAAATAAGGGACGCAGAACTACAGGAGGCTAAACAAATAAGGGACGCAGAACTACAGAAGGATAAACAAATAAGAGACGCAGAGCTACAGAAGGATAAACAAATAAGAGACGCAGAACTACAGGAGGATAAACAAATAAGGGACGCAGAACTACAGTTAAAACTGGCAGCAGTCCAACAAGCAGCCGCACCTTCTACGAACAGTGAGTACAGCACAGCAGACGCAAGGAAGATTCCGTTTAGCGCTTTTAAAGCTTTTGATGAAAAGGACTGTGAGATTGATAACTACCTGGCGGATTTTGAGCGACAATGTAACCTGCACCGAATAGCTAGAAGAGAGTGGGTTGCAATATTGTCAGGCAAACTGTCAGGCAAAGCTTCTGATGCTTTCCGGACCGTGCCAGATCAGGATATCCATAGCTACGCCCGGGTTAAAGAAGTGCTCCTGGCTCGTTATGCAGTAACCCCAGAGTCCCACCGACAGAAGTTCAGGGACTCACGCAAAACCACGAAAGACTCTTACGCAGAATGGGCATGCCAGCTGTCCCTGTCGGCCTCTAACTGGGTTAACAGCAGCCAGGCCACCACCGCAGAGGACATTTTGCAACTAATGCTCCTGGAGCAATTTTACAATCACATCCAGACGGATGTCAAAGATTGGGTGAGAGATCGCAGGCCCATGACTCTACCAGAGGCCGCGAAGTTGGCGGATGAATATGCGGATACTCGCAAGACAAACCAGGTCACACCACAGGTACAACCTCCACAACCAACGGCGCCCTCACACCCACCAGCAGCTAGATACCAGCCGCCTAACAGACCGATGACATCGAGCCCTCGCTATCCACGCCAGGAGGACAACGAACAACGCTGCTTCCGGTGCAAACAGTTGGGTCACTTCAAGCAGAATTGCCCCATGAATGACAACACCAGGTCAAATTGGTCTCAACCTGGGTACCGCCCACCAGCAGCAGCCCATTGTGTAGACTCGGCTTGGGATCCCCAGGAGCGGGGTCGGGAAGAACCATTGGGCACCCCTTACGAAGCCCTCATGGTACAATCTGTTATTACGGACAACAGGGAACACCATTGTCAGCTGGTCATGGGCGACCGCCATGAGCCGGAGGGGCCTTGGAGGGAGCTGGGCAGAAAGAGGCACCGCCAGCTACCCTCCAAGAAGAAGAGGTCCTGGAAGTCATATAACCAGCGGACCTGGGAGGAGAAGAAGCGACTGGAGGAGAGGGAGTCGCAGCGGGCATCCCAGATGCGGGCCGAGATGTTCGCCAAGGGCCCACCGGTGGCCCCTTACACCACCACCCAGTTCCTGATGATGAAGGACCACGTGGAGAGCCTGCAGGACATGAGCAAGCAGGATCTGATCCGTGAGTACATAGAGCTGGAGGAGTGCATAAGCCGCATGGAGGAGGAGAACAACCACCTGAGGTCACAGCGGGCTGACCCCCCCAGGCTCCATGAACTGGAGATGGAGCTGGAGAAGCTCAAAGAGGAGAACCGGCGGCTGCGGAGGGAGCAGGGGGTGGCTGACCTTATGGGGCTCTGAGTCCCCTCTCCCCCCCCCGGACTCTGAGCACCAGTGCTACAGCATTTCAACAAATATAACTTTTTTTTTTTATGAATCTCCTGTGACTGTCACTTCGGAGCCATAACCTGCCCCTCCCATAGCGGGACACCTAGACGGCGGCGCACAGACCCATTCGCCGTCTTCACACTGACTTCTGGTGACTCTGCAGATCGCACAAAGACTTGGGGACTGACCGGCGTGTGATCTGACGACCCGGTGGCATACCTGAGTCGGGAGCAGTTGTCAAGGGCGGTCAGTCATGCCAAACGGAGTTAACCTCGGACTAAAAGCTCTGAACCCGTCAACCCTACTGGACCAGGGAAGGTCCAACCGGGTTTGCCGGAGCAGGGAGAAGAAGGGGGGCCATTGTGATGGACTTTTTACCTATATGCTTCAGGTTAATCCTCCCTGCTTGTTTAAGGCTGTTAATTGTAGTTACTCTTCTGCAGCTAGCCCTGTTTCAAATGTTAATTGTTCTAGCCCTGTGTTTACTGGTTACTGTGATTAGATAAGTGGCTCATGTTAATTATGCTGATTGCTTCCTTGTGATAATTATCTCTCTATATGCGGTGCCGAACCGGCTAGATACTGACTAGTTCAAAGAAATATCTTTATTTCAAAGGAGCTGTATTGAAGACCCCCCACTGTGTGAGGGGGGCGGAGATTTGTCATTGTAACAGTTGTAACCACATATAAACTCTGGTTTCTTACGATTAAAACTCTGTGTTGTTCAAGCAGTAAGCTGGTCTCATGTGTGGCTTTCTGGGCGATTCCAGGGATATCCCTCCTCGTGGAATATTGGGGTGATTTTCGTTATGGGAAGAAGGGAACGTTGACGGGGATATCATACCAATACCGTCACAACATACATGCATGGGCCGGGCTTGTCTGTGTCGGCCGCTGTGGCTGCTGCGCTTGTACAGTATCCTGGTGTCCCTCCAGGCGGGCCGCATGCTAATCTCTCCCTCCCCTAAAGGTTCGGGTTGGTGGGACAGCTGGATCAGCTCATGCACAATGCTTTTATTGGAGAGCTGCTTAAACCAAGGACACCACCTACTTGCATGTCGCCATCGCAGCAACGCTTCCTGCATTTTTCAGTGGGTACCAAACAATTCCCGTTCATTGCCCCTCATTATGGTTCATGCACCGGGTGTCTTCACTGAGGTACAAGCCCCGCCCCTGAGCTTCCTTTGCTCTCCTCTCTCAGCGCAGACTCTTGACATTTAACGTCCAATCAGCTGTGTGCAAACTCTGCCGAGGTGAATTCTGAACCCCAAAAGTCAGCACTACTTAATTAAATCATCACTAAAACGTCTTCTGGAAAGTTCTCAGTGGTTTTTATTCCACAGAAAAAGCTCCAAAACTCTCTTCTCTTATAGAAGCTACAGGCCAGCCAACCAACCTTTTGCTTTAAGGTTCTGGTCTTGATGTCGGCCTCGTTCAGAACCTTCCAAATGCCCAAATATTAATTCCAGACCATTGCAATTCAACTTTGTGGTTGCGTGGGCCAAATCACAAGCGCCGACCTCCAAAAACGTGCTTGCCCCGGGCTGTCCCGTTTCTTCAGATCTGGAGAGGTCCTTCCTCCCTCTGATCTCTCAGGAGAGATGCTGGCCAGATAGGCGGGGGTGGGGTCCTAAACACTCTTCCAGTGAAAGGGACTCGGTCGTCTCAACATTCTGGAACCTAAAAAAAAAAAATGTAAGTTATTCCCCACAATGTTAAACCTCTTGACTGCTACTTCACCTGACCAGGATTCCGGCACCGACTTCCATTCATGAAGAGGAACCAGAAGTCTCACAGCTCAAGAAGTAGTAAATCTTATTCTGGCTTTGGTAGAACTTCGACCTTCAACCCCCGACCACCATCCACATCCCCGGGGTGGAAAACTGGCAGGCGGACTTCCTCAGCTGTCAATGTATGAAAATTGGCCTCCTTACTCCGAGGTGTTTTTCGACCTTTCCCACAAGTAGTGATATCGGGGGGGTGTGGACATTCTGACTGAGCAGGTTTGTCCCCAGATTCTCCCAGCTCCGCAGATCCTTCAGCCTTTGTAATGGATTCTCTGGTGACTCCATTGAATCATTTCAACCTGATCTGTGCCTTTCCTCCTATAAAACTGCTTCACCACAGGATCAGGGTGGCTGGCATGACCATGAGATGAGATGTCCCAACCTTCCTATAACTGCCAAACCATCGTCATACTCCAGCCCTAACCCACTTGTCGTTATCTACCATTACATAGACCACACAAGAAATGGAGTATAAATGGCCATAGCAGCCTTTTTATTCATAAATATTAAATATATAACAAAACCCCAAATATCAGCCGCACCACCTGGTGGTCTTTGATGGCACTTCCCAACTTATCTATGTTCCACTTCTACACGGCAGACCTTTTTATGTACTAGGCCTCCAGCCATGGCACACCAACTCGGAGACAACCCATTACACGCAGTGCAACCATTACCATCTTCCATTACACCAGAGGGGCACATACCACCGATGAGTCCTCGCCACTTCTATCTCGTAGGTTTTCTTGCCACCATCAAAGACCACCACCGACAGAGTGACCCCTTACCCTTCAGAGCCCCTCCACATTCTCAAAACATGCTGAATCCCATCCTGCAACCCCAAGGACCATAAATCAATACCCACCACAGACAGGTGAACACCATCCCTCCTGAGATAAAGCCTGGTATCCCTCTCCAATTCCATATGGCGGATAACCAAACCCCTGTGATGGATCACAAAGCGGCCCACCATTTTATTCATTTTATTACGGCCTTTGTTGATTCTGTCCACAGACCTTGCCAATCCCCAGGTTGTCGTGGCCTCAATGTCGGACCACAAGACCAACATATCTGGGAAGGCCGTCCTCAGCCTTAGGAAGTCAAACTTGACATCCTTGATGAGCTCCTGAATGGACCCCCAGATCATTCCCACCGACATGGAGAACCAAAATGTCCCGTGGTCCATCCATACATGCAAAACTATGCACTTCCAGCACAACCCAACTCCACATCATACCCGGCCGGCCCAACCAACGAATACAAGCCTCCCCCCTAGAAATCCCCAGCTGCCTGCCATTAGGCCTAACGTCTCCTCACCTGGCCCCCCAAAACACATATGAGTGGCCCATGATCCAAACCAGGCACAGCTGGTCTCCGCCTGAAAGAAGGGGAACCAAAACACCACGGGATAACCACAAGACAAACAACATATACTTACCCTACTCGATAAACCGCTATATATGCACGCCTGCCAAAAAATCCCCCTCCCCCTTAACTCTTGTCGTAGCTCTACTCAGCCACGAACTGCGGGCGAATGTAGGTACGGAATCTCCTAGAGTCCCATCTACCAAGCCGCTCAACTGCTGCCTTGTCCAACCCACATCCTCTGTTGCCGCACTGATACGGAAGGATTGCGAAGTATACTGTGTGCAATCCAAACACGGTGCTTTAACCACTTGAGATCCGCGCTATAGACAAAATACGTCCGCAGCGCGGCTCTCAAGTGCCAAGTGGCCGTTTAAACACGGCCTTTTATGTGCATTACCCACGCGCGCCACTGGGTGGCGCGCGGCGGGTAAAAACTGTCCCGGCGCATCGCCGAAGACCCGATGCGTGTACCTGGCGGCCGCGATGTCCGCCGGGTACACGCGATCGTCTGTGACACGGCAGGTGACAGCAGGACGTGGAGCTCTGTGTGTAATGATGGGGTGTAAACACAGAGCTCCACGTCCTGTCAGAGGAGAGGAGACCGATCTGTGTCTCTTGTACATAGAGACACAGCATCGGTCCCCTCCCCCAGTCACCCCCCTCCCCCCACACAGTTAGAACACACCCAGGGAACACATTTAACCCCTCCCTCACCCCCTAGTGTTACCCCCTTCCCTGCCAGTCACATTTATACTGTAATTAGTGCGTTTTTATAGCACTGATCGCTGTATAAATGTGAATGGCGCCAAATTTGTGTCAAAAGTGTCCAATACGTCCGCCGCAATATCCCAGTCCCAATAAAAATCGCAGATCGCCGCCATTACTAGTAAAAAAAAAAATAATAAAAAAAATCATAATTCTGTTCCCCATTTTGTAGGCGCTATAACTTTTGCGCAAACCAGTCGCTTATTGCGATTTTGTTTTTTTTTTTTACAAAAATACGTCGAAAAATACGTATCGGCCTTAACTGAGAAAAAAAATAGTTTTTTTAAAAAAATATTGGGATATTTATTATAGCAACAAGTAAAAAAATATATATATTTTTTAAATTGTCGCTCTTTTTTTGTTTATAGCGCAAAAAATAAAAACCGCAGAGGTGATCAAATACCACCAAAAGAAAGCTCTATTTGTGGGGAAAAAAGGACGCCAATTTTGTTTGGGAGCCACGTCGCACGACCGCGCAATTGTCAGTTAAAGCGACGCAGTGCCGGACGCTGAGATTTCGCCTGGGAACGAAGGGGGTTTATGTGCCCAGTAAGCAAGTGGTTAAGGCATTTTATAAAAACTCCCACAGGACACACAGGAGAGCCCGGTAAAGAAAACAGCCGTACTCTGCCACCCTTGCCACCTTGGTCCGTCTTGGACAGGTGTAGCAACAACTTAATGCTATTCCCCCTGCAAACCACACCCTGAGCCCATAAGCCCCCCAGAACCCTCTTAGATGGGCTGACTAGTTCACTAATCCTCAAGGCTCCAAAAAAAAAAAAAAACTACGAAAGTGCCGCTTTAAACAAGGAAACCGCGTAAGCCGACGCATACAACGACCCCAACTGAACAAAAATTGTGTGCAGATTATTAAAGGACACAGGCCTGCTAGCATCCTTATGTGTCCTACAATATCCTTTTATAGCCTGTCGGACCCAAAAATCGTCACCGCCCCGTAATTTGAACAAGAACGCCAAACCCACTAGTTTTTGCTCCATGGCCGACACCCCCTGTTCCGGCTTTCTGGAAACAAAATAGATGACCAGCACCCGTACCTCCACACCATCCGGATCCACCCCAGCCTGCCTAACCAATTTCCACCATTCCTGCCATACCTTATCGTAGGCACTCACCGACCTCCTGATCCATCCAGCGATGTCCATTGAGGACACGGAACCCCCTGACGTTCGGCCGCCGGTGCCAGCTCTCTGAACTTGTCCCACTAAAAACAAGACAAGCCATCAGCCAAAGTATTGTCGACCCCTGGGAGATGTACCGCATACAGAAGAATATTCAACCGTAGGCAACGTAGCACCAGGTGGCGTAGCAGATGACTACATGCTGTGTGACGCTGATATGCGGTTAATGACTTGCTCCACCCCCAGATTGTCACAATTCAATCTCACCTTCGAGTTCCTGAACGACTCACCCCATATTTCCATAGATCGGGACCTGTCAAGGCAGGAGCCATGGTGCAAAGATCGAGGGGAGGCTCCCGGGGAAAAACACTCCGGAGGCCGAGATCTCCGAGCATGTGGGAGCTCCTGCTTCCCCCCCCGCCGCCAAGCCGGATGCCTGATCCCGCAGAAGTGGGGCCACCTGGCTGTGCAGCCACTCGGGAACCCCTGGTAGTGGCGGCCGCCCGGAGCTGGGCCAATAGCTGATCCACGTCGGCCATGGTAGAAGGACTACAGGTGACACTGAAACTTCTCCTATCCACAGCTTACCCTGCAATGCTGCCCAGGGCACCACCCATCCCATTAAACTAAATCCCTCCTCTTGTTCCTTTTCCTCCAATCACACTACACCCCCCACTTATACCCTAACCCCTTGTCTCCCTTATCACTCCTGTCATCTCTCTGCTAGCTCCTCTTCTCTCCGGGCCTCACTTTTGGGTGATTCTCATTCCACCAGACTGGCCCAGGGGGATGTGGTACTGGAATCTTATCAGACTCCCAATGGGCCTTCCCAGATCCTCTATCCCAAGGACTGATTTACCATCCTGGGTCTCGGTCGCTGGCTTAGGCTGTCCGGTCAATGGCCTGGCTGTTGACCGGACACCTGATTCGGTTATTCCTACACTTTTGAAACTTAGAAAATCAACTTCTATTAATGTCTACCATTGCACACAGAGAGCATGTTCATCATGGTGTGAGGCAGGGAATTCCATCCCAGAAAGTACTCCTGTCTTATCCAGTCTTATCTGGATCAATAACTTGTGTAACATCAGTACCGAAGGTCAAGTTTTGCCAAGACCGCTTGCCTCCCGCTCCTTAGTGAAACCTTTTTCACGTATTGCTCACGTTATCCCCCCCCCATACATTCCCCGGTGACACTGTGGAGCTCCACCTGGTTCTGTGGGGTCCTCAGAAACTGCCCTTTGAACCTATCAGAGATATTCCTCCCCAACCCCCACTTTACACAACTCACCAGCCAGACACGTCTACCGACGGCCAATAGTTGGGAAGACACGTCTGCCGACGGCCAATAGTTGGGAAGACACGTCTACCGACGGCCAATAGTTGGGAAGACACGTCTACCGACGGCCAATAGTTGGGAAGACACGTCTACCGACGGCCAATAGTTGGGAAGACACGTCTACCGACGGCCAATAGTTGGGAAGACACGTCTACCGACGGCCAATAGTTGGGAAGACACGTCTACCGACGGACAATAGTTGGGAAGACACGTCTACCGACGGACAATAGTTGGGAAGACCCGTCTACCGACGGCCAATAGTTGGGAAGACACGTCTGCCGACGGCCAATAGTTGGGAAGACACGTCTACCGACGGCCAATAGTTGGGAAGACACGTCTACCGACGGCCAATAGTTGGGAAGACACGTCTACCGACGGCCAATAGTTGGGAAGACACGTCTACCGACGGACAATAGTTGGGAAGACCCGTCTACCGACGGCCAATAGTTGGGAAGACACGTCTACCGACGGCCAATAGTTGGGAAGACACGTCTACCGACGGCCAATAGTTGGGAAGACACGTCTACCGACGGCCAATAGTTGGGAAGACACGTCTACCGACGGACAATAGTTGGGAAGACACGTCTACCGACGGACAATAGTTGGGAAGACACGTCTACCGATGGCCAATAGTTGGGAAGACACGTCTACCGACGGCCAATAGTTGGGAAGACACGTCTACCGACGGCCAATAGTTGGGAAGACACGTCTACCGACGGCCAATAGTTGGGAAGACACGTCTACCGACGGCCAATAGTTGGGAAGACACGTCTACCGACGGCCAATAGTTGGGAAGACACGTCTACCGACGGCCAATAGTTGGGAAGACACGTCTACCGACGGCCAATAGTTGGGAAGACACGTCTACCGACGGCCAATAGTTGGGAAGACACGTCTACCGACGGACAATAGTTGGGAAGACACGTCTACCGACGGACAATAGTTGGGAAGACACGTCTACCGACGGCCAATAGTTGGGAAGACACGTCTACCGACGGCCAATAGTTGGGAAGACACGTCTACCGACGGCCAATAGTTGGGAAGACACGTCTACCGACGGCCAATAGTTGGGAAGACACGTCTACCGACGGCCAATAGTTGGGAAGACACGTCTACCGACGGCCAATAGTTGGGAAGACACGTCTACCGACGGCCAATAGTTGGGAAGACACGTCTACCGACGGCCAATAGTTGGGAAGACACGTCTACTGGCAGCCAAATAGTGACCTTCACACAACGGAACACATTACAATGCATTATAGTAAAATATAAATAACTTTATTTGCATTTTGATGATCACAGTAAGACAGACGCCTCCAGCATGATAGGACAGGTTAAGGTTCTGCTTGTCTGGTAATGTGGGACTGATCCTAGTTTAGGTGCTATAGGTCTGGTCACGTGGAACTGGTCCCAGTTTAGGTTCTGTTGGTCTGGTCATGTGGGACTGGTCTCATTTTAGGTTCTGTTGGTCTGGTCACATGGCACTGACCCAGTTTAGGTGCTGTTGGTCTGGTCACGTGGAACTGGTCTCAGTTTAGGTTCTGTGGTCTGGTCACATGGCACTGACCCAGTTTAGGTTCTGTGGGACTGGTCTCAGTTTAGGTTCTGTTGGTCTGGTCACATGGGACTGGTCTCAGTTTAGGTTCTGTGGTCTGGTCACATGGCACTGACCCAGTTTAGGTGCTGTTGGTCTGGTCTCAGTTTAGGTTCTGTGGTCTGATCACATGGCACTGACCCAGTTTAGGTTCTGTTGGTCTGGTCAAGTGGGACTGGTCTCAGTTTAGGTTCTGTGGTCTGGTAACGTGGAACTGGTCTCAGTTTAGGTTCTGTGGTCTGGTAACGTGGAACTGGTCTCAGTTTAGGTTCTGTGGTCTGGTCACATGGCACTGACCCAGTTTAGGTTCTGTGGTCTGGTTACATGGAATTGATCCCAGTTTAGGTGCTGTTGGTCTGGTCATGTGGGACTGGTCCCAGTTTAGGTTCTGTTGGTCTGGTCTCAGTTTAGGTTCTGTGGTCTGGTCACATGGCACTGACCCAGTTTAGGTTCTGTTGGTCTGGTCACGTGGAACTGGTCTCAGTTTAGGTTCTGTGGTCTGGTCACATGGCACTGACCCAGTTTAGGTGCTGTTGGTCTGGTCATGTGGGACTGACCCAGTTTAGGTTCTGTTGGTCTGGTCACGTGGGACTGGTCTCAGTTTAGGTTCTGTGGTCTGGTCACATGGCACTGACCCAGTTTAGGTGCTGTTGGTCTGGTCATGTGGGACTGACCCAGTTTAGGTTCTGTTGGTCTGGTCACGTGGGACTGGTCTCCGTTTAGGTTCTGTTGGTCTGGTCACGTGGGACTGACCCAGTTTAGGTGCTGTTGGTCTGGTCATGTGGGACTGGTCTCCGTTTAGGTGCTGTTGGTCTGGTCCTGGCTGAAGAGAGCTGTAGCCAGCTGAATACGAGATCCGAGTGACTCCAGATTGCTGATGACACAGCGATGATAACTCTCTCCTGATTGGAGGGTGCTGCACTTCCTCAGGGAGAACCTCTGCACCAATGATGGCTCCAGAGCCCTGAAGACGTGTAGCTGGGAGTGTCTAAGGAACAGTTCCAGAAGCTCTGTGCCACCATCTTCCTCCTCATCCTCCGGTGCTCCCACCTCCATGGCCATTCTGTTTCGGGCCGCCATGAAGTCGGAGTTATAGAAGCAGAACTCAGAGGAGGAGAACCGGTCAAAGTGTCCGTCATGGAGGAAGTCTGCAGATGGCGGGGCGGAGAAGCCGTGGTGGGACATATCGGGGTTGTATTCCTGATAGTGAACCGGAGAGAAGACCTGCCAGGCACTGATGGCGTTCATCCGGCAGCGGTTCAGCGCCTCGGCAGTCACTTCACTCCAAACGCTCAGAAGAAAGAAGAGGGTCTCCATGGGATGCTTCTTGGAGACGATTTCCATCAGACGGATCTGGGAGGGGATCTCAGTGCGGACACTGGTCACTTCTAGCCGGAGGAAGGAGTATCGGCTCTCCAATTCAGACACCATCCCCCGCACCCCTTCAAACACATCCTGAACCTGCCCCGAGGAGGTCACGTCATACACCAGCAGCACCGTCAGGGCCACGTTCTCCTGCGGGTCCAGAAGGTTGGTGGCAAAGGCATCAAGAAAAGCTGAAATGTGGCCAGCATCGGCCGGCATCAATGGTACCACGACCTGCACCGGCGTGGCCTCAGTCACATATGGCATGGGAAGAATTTCCACCAGGCCCAGGGGGCGCAGCAGGCTAAGGCGTTTGACGATTACTCCGGCGTGGCCCTTCTTAGTGGTGGCTTCCAGCACCAGGTCCAGGGTGTACTCCATCCCCCTGGTGGGGTCAAAGCGTCTGTAGCCGTTCAGCAGATGGCGCTTCCTGAAGTGAAGCCACGGATGATAGCGGTGATTGAGCTGCTCCAGAGCCTCTTCCACCACCTGCTGTATGTCCAACAACCAGACCCCCTGCAGGGGACACTTGGGGGCCCCATCGTGGCAGGAGAAGGTGTGCGTCTCTGTAAAGTATTCCCAAGTCAGCAAGTCAAAGTGGGATTTTGGGGTGAACGGCGGGTTGACGCCGACTGGCCACAGAAGACTGGCTTCTCCATCCGGGGTCAGAGAGGAAAGGTTCCGGATTTCACCCTGAAGGAAAAAAAGAGGAAGAATTAGAGACGAGGAGGACGCCCTCTACAGGCTCATCCAGCAACTACAGATTGGTCCCAACTTGGCACATGATTAGAGCCAGAGGCTCTAATAGGCTTTAAAAAAGGGTGGGCTCGGGGCACAGAGCACTGCACTCCGAGCCCACCCAGTTGTATGACAATAATATTTGCTATTCTCACACTCATCCTCCTCCCGGCCAATCAGGAAGTGGGTCGCGAGATCTGTCACCCGATTGGCCCAAAGGACAGGCGATCCTATTGGATGCCTAGGAAGAGGAGGGAGGAGACGCATGGCAGAAGCCTCTGTGATGCAGAGGAGGAGGAGGAGATGTCTGCCCATCACCCGTAAAAGGAGCTGCCAATCAGAAAAGAGGAAGCATTAGAGACCAGGAGGACGCCCTCTGCAGGCACATCCACCAATTACTGATCGGTTTATAACCACTTGCCGACCGCCTAGCCGGGAAAATATGTCATGACTTCGAAGTTTAATACCAGTGAGATGGTTACAGCTGGAAAGCCAAAACCTCGGCATTAAAAATGTTTGCAGCCGCCGCTTTTTCCTGATAAAAGTGATCTGAGCAGCTGAATAGCCGCTGGATCACCTTCAGAAGTGGCAGAAAGGGGTCCACCTTCCCCTGGGGTCCACCCTCCACCCCATCCCCAGGGGTCCACCTTCCCCCGGGGTCCACCCCATCCCCAGGGGTCCACCTTCCCCCAGGGTCCACCCTTCACCCCATCCCCAGGGGTCCACCTTCCCCCGGGGTCCACCCTCCACCCCATCCCCAGGGGTCCACCTTCCCCCGGGGTCCACCCTCCACCCCATCCCCAGGGGTCCACCTTCCCCCGGGGTCCACCCTCCACCCCATCCCCAGGGGTCCACCTTCCCCCGGGGTCCACCCCATCCCCAGGGGTCCACCTTCCCCCGGGGTCCACCCTTCACCCCATCCCCAGGGGTCCACCCTCCACCCCATCCCCAGGGGTCCACCTTCCCCCGGGGTCCACCCTCCACCCCATCCCCAGGGGTCCACCCCATCCCCAGGGGCACACCATCCACTGGGGTCCACCCTCCACCCCATCCCCAGGGGCACACCTTCCCCCGGGGTCCACCCTCCACCCCATCCCCAGGGGTCCACCCTCCCCCGGGGTCCACCCTCCACCCCATCCCCAGGGGTCCACCTTCCCCCGGGGTCCACCCCATCCCCAGGGGTCCACCTTCCCCCGGGGTCCACCCTTCACCCCATCCCCAGGGGTCCACCCTCCACCCCATCCCCAGGGGTCCACCTTCCCCCGGGGTCCACCCTCCACCCCATCCCCAGGGGTCCACCCCATCCCCAGGGGCACACCTTCCCCCGGGGTCCACCCTCCACCCCATCCCCAGGGGTCCACCCTCCCCCGGGGTCCACCCTCCACCCCATCCCCAGGGGTCCACCTTCCCCCGGGGTCCACCCCATCCCCAGGGGTCCACCTTCCACCGGGGTACACCCTCCACCCCATCCCCAGGGGTCCACCCCATCCCCAGGGGTCCACCTTCCCCCGGGGTCCACCTTCCACCCCATCCCCAGGGGTCCACCTTCCCCCGGGGTCCACCCCATCCCCAGGGGTCCACCCTTCACCCCATCCCCAAAGGTCCACCTTCCCCCGGGGTCCACCCTCCACCCCATCCCCAGGGGTCCACCCTATCCCCAGGGGTCCACCCCATCCCCAGGGGCACACCTTCCCCCGGGGTCCACCCTCCACCCCATGCCCAGGGGCACACCTTCCCCCGGGGTCCACCCTCCACCCCATCTCCAGGGGTCCACCCTCCACCCCATCCCCAGGGGTCAACCCTCCACCCCATCCCCAGGGGTCCACCTTCCCCCGGGGTCCACCCTCCACCCCATCCCCAGGGGTCCACCTTCCCCCGGGGTCCACCCCATCCCCAGGGGTCCACCTTCCCCCGGGGTCCACCCTTCACCCCATCCCCAGGGGTCCACCTTCCCCTGGGGTCCACCCTCCACCCCATCCCCAGGGGTCCACCTTCCCCCGGGGTCCACCCTCCACCACATCCCCAGGGGTCCACCTCCCCCCGGGGTCCAACCTCCACCCCATCCCCAGGGGTCCACCCTCCACCCCATCCCCAGGGGTCCACCTCCCCCCGGGGTCCAACCTCCACCCCATCCCCAGGGGTCCACCCTCCACCCCATCCCCAGGGGTCCACCTTCCCCCGGGGTCCACCCTCCACCCCATCCCCAGGGGTCCACCCTTCACCCCATCCCTAGGGGTCCACCTTCCCCCGGGGTCCAACCTCCACCCCATGCCCAGGGGTCCACCTTCCTCTTGCACTTCCAGTGATTCTCTGGCTTATCTGGCTCATCGCGAAGCCCAGGACCCTATCAGGTGGTTGTAGTGGCTGGCCATAGTGATTAGCAGAGGAAAGATCCACCCAACTCTATGACATCGGAGGAGAGACATTGTGACATCACTTCCGGATTCCACCCAATGTAAACAAGGCCTTTTTTTTATTTTTTATTGTGGAAAACATGAGATCAAGGTTTGGTTTTTCATCTGATGCTTTCCTTTGTAGAGGAGAAATTTGGGGTCTCAAACTCCAGATGTCTCCATAAAGAGGACCTGTCCCCCCCTGTGCCCTGCCTGTCCCCGTCCCCTGCCTGTCCCCGTCCCCTGCCTGTCCCTGTCCCCTGCCTTTCCCTGTCCCCTGCCTGTCCCTGTCACTGCCTGTCCCTGTCCACTGCCTGTCCCTGTCCCCGTCCCCTGCCTGTCCCTGTCCCCTGCCTGCCCCTGTCCCCTGCCTGCCCCTGTCCCCTGCCTTTCCCTGTCCCCGTCCCCTGCCTGTCCCTGTCCCCTGCCTGTCCCCGTCCCCTGCCTGTCCCCGTCCCCTGCCTGTCCCTGTCCCCTGCCTTTCCCTGTCCCCTGCCTGTCCCTGTCACTGCCTGTCCCTGTCCCCTGCCTTTCCCTGTCCCCGTCCCCTGCCTGTCCCTGTCCCCTGCCTGCCCCTGTCCCCTGCCTGCCCCTGTCCCCTGCCTTTCCCTGTCCCCGTCCCCTGCCTGTCCCTGTCCCTGTGCCCTGCCTGTCCCCGTCCCCTGCCCACTGCCTGTCCCCGTCCCCTGCCTGTCCCCCCCTGTCCCCTGCCTGTCACTGTCCCCTGCCTGTCCCTGTCCCTGTCCCCTGCCTGTCCCCGTCCCCTGCCCACTGCCTGTCCCCGTCCCCTGCCCACTGCCTGTCCCCGTCCCCTGCCCACTGCCTGTCCCCGTCCCCTGCCCACTGCCTGTCCCCGTCCCCTGCATGTCCCCCCCTGTGCCCTGCCTGTCCCCGTCCCCTGCCTGTCCCCGTCCCCTGCCTGTCCCCGTCCCCTGCATGTCCCTGTCAGAGATCTTTACATTTCTTCTCACAGCAAAAAAAATAAAAAACAGGAAACATTTCTAAAGATTTTTGCCGTCATCCCACGAGCGGCGCAATTTTACCGCACGGCGTGTTTGGTATCTATTTCATCTTTTACATGTTCCAAAAAAATTGGGTATTATATTTTTTCCATTCATTAAGCACTTCAGCCCCGGACCATTTGGCTGCCCAAAGACCAGAGCATGTTTTTGTGATTTGGCGCTGCGTCACTTTAACTGACAATTGCGCGGTCGTGCGACGTGGCTCCCAAACAAAACTGACGTCCTTTTTTCCCCACAAATAGAGATTTCTTTTGGTGGGATTTGATCACCTCTGCGGGTTTTATTTTTTGCGCTATAAACAAAAATAAAGCGACAAAAAACACAATATTTTTTACTTTTTTCTGTAATAAATATCCCGAAAATCTATAAAAACGTTTTTTCCTCGGTTTGGGGGGGCGGTCCTCTTATGTCTCCGCCCATCGGGAAGATTCTCACCTGAAGTCTCCGGATCCGGCTGTAGGTTCTGTGAAGTCTCATCTGACTGACTTTACGCTGCAATCTATACATGAGCGTGGCGTCCCGCACAGGGTGAGCGCTCACGGCCCCCGCCAGGGCCGACTCTTCCAGACTATCCAGGTCTGCATTCCTTGGGAGGTTAAAGGAGACGTAAACCAGACCCTAGAAGAAGATTGAGGGGTGTTAGAGGGACACGTGGGCCCTAGGGGGAGAATGAGGGGTGTTAGAGGGACATGTGGGCCCTAGGAGGTTGAGGGGTGTTAGAGGGACACGTGGGCCCTAGGGGGAGGTGGAGGGATGTTAGAGGGACACGTGGCCCTAGTGGGGAGGTTGAGGGATGTTAGAGGGACACGTGGGCCCTAGAAGAAGGATTGAAGGGTGTTAGAGGGACACGTGGGCCCTAGGGGGAGGATGAGGGGTGTTAGAGGGACACGTGGGCCCTAGGGGGGGATTGAGGGATGTTAGAGGGACACGTGGGCCCTAGGAGGAGAATAAGGGGTGTTAGAGGGACATGTGGGCCCTAGGGGGAGGTTGAGGGGTGTTAGAGGGACACGTGGGCCCTAGGGGGAGGTGGAGGGATGTTAGAGGGACATGTGGGCCCTAGGGGGAGGATGAGGGGTGTTAGAGGGACACGTGGGCCCTAGGGGGAGGATGAGGGGTGTTAGAGGGACACGTGGGCCCTAGGGGGAGGATGAGGGGTGTTAGAGGGACACGTGGGCCCTAGGGGGAGAATGAGGGGTGTTAGAGGGACATGTGGGCCCTAGGGGGAGGATGAGGGGTGTTAGAGGGACACGTGGGCCCTAGGGGGAGAATGAGGGGTGTTAGAGGGACACGTGGGCCCTAGGGGGAGGATGAGGGGTGTTAGAGGGACACGTGGGCCCTAGGGGGGGGTTGAGGGGTGTTAGAGGGACACGTGGGCCCTAGGAGGAGAATAAGGGGTGTTAGAGGGACATGTGGGCCCTAGGGGGAGGTTGAGGGGTGTTAGAGGGACATGTGGGCCCTAGGGGAGGTGGAGGGGTGTTAGAGGGACACGTGGGCCCTAGGGGGAATTGAGGGATGTTAGAGGGACACGTGGGCCCTAGGGGGAGGTTGAGGGGTGTTAGAGGGACACGTGGGCCCTAGGAGGAGAATAAGGGGTGTTAGAGGGACACGTGGGCCCTAGGGGGAGGTGGAGGGATGTTAGAGGGACACGTGGGCCCTAGGGGGGATTGAGGGATGTTAGAGGGACACGTGGGCCCTAGGGGGAGGTGGAGGGATGTTAGAGGGACATGTGGGCCCTAGGGGGGATTGAGGGGTGTTAGAGGGACACGTGGGCCCTAGGGGGGGATTGTGGGATGTTGGAGGGACACGTGGGCCCTAGGAGGAGATTGAGGGGTGTTAGAGGGACACGTGGGCCTTAGGGGGGGATTGAGGGATGTTAGAGGGACACATGGGCCCTAGAATAAGGATTGAGGGGTGTTAGAGGGACACATGGGCCCTAGGAGGAGGTGGAGGGATGTTAGAGGGACACGTGGGCCCTAGGGGTAGGTTGAAGGATGTTAGAGGGACTCTAGAAGTATAAAATGTCTGGCGTTGGACTCGATTGGTCGGGAACATTACCTGATACTCCGCCACACATGCAATTCCAAGAGTATCCTGAAGGCATCGGCCCAGCCATTCGTCCGGTCGGGAACTGAGTATATCAGAGCGACAGAAATCCAGATGGGGCCCCAGCCTGAGGAGGAGGGCCCGGGACAGGAGGTACCCAGAGGCCCCATGACAGTATCTCCAGGTTTCCTCGCCTCCGATGAACTCCATTGGTCGCCCGAAGTACAGAGGGGGCCCGGGGCTGAGGTGCTTCACAAGCTCTTTCAGGTGGTAGCCATTAATATAAGAATCGTCCTGAGAGACGAAGAACCAATCATAGGTGGGTATGAAGTGCGCCTCCAGATAACGCAACGTGTGGTACATCAACCACGCCGGGCGCTCATCGCCGTGGGAGACGACCTCCATTCCTGGGAGGGGCTTAGGACTTCGGGCTCCGGTGAAGAACAACAAGCGGCTCACATGAGAGGAGAGCGTGCGATTCACGGCCACGGCGAGCGAGTTCAGGGTGGAGCGAGAAGACAAGACCGAGACCAGAAGACGTTCTCTGAAGCCAAGTTCTGATTGGATGTACCGGGTCCTGGGGACAAAGACATGAATACTAATGAGAAAACGAGAGCCGGGCATTCCTACCCCACCCCCACACTGTATGAGCTCCTCCTACTCCCCACACTACCACTCCATGGATCCGCCATGTTGGGTGGGAGGGGCTACAGTCGCACAAAGGGATGGACATCTCTTGCCGTGACTTCATCTGGACCGGTCAGAATGCCGATCCTATTCCCCCTCATCTGTGGTTTGCAATGAAGATTGAAAAACATGGAGGGCTCTACAAAGACCAATCCTCTTCTAGGGGACTGCGGACCTCTGTCTGCTCATTGGACGAATATGTCACTAAACCCCCATCATAGAGAACTCTCTGGGAGACTCCATGATCCTTGTAACGGTATGGCCTGTGGGACCCAGAGGCTCTTGAAGGATGTGGGGTACTCCTGTGCCAGCTTCACCAATGACTCTAGGGTCATCCTATGTCCACTAGGGGCATAGGATGACTGAGAAATGATATCTCGGATTACATGAGATGGGACAGTAATGATAATTCACAATGTATTGCAGGAGATCTTGGAATATTACAGGTGGCGAATTCTGACCCCAACAGGTCAATAGAAGAGTGACTCCTTCATGTGGGGACACAGAGACTGGTGAGGTGTTAATTGAGTCTGGCTCCTAAGAGATTTCATGGTGTGAACGTCTATTGATGATGTGTTGGGGGTTGGCAGTCGGAAAGGTCACATGGCTGCATGTCAATTCCGTCTACAAAGGAATGAATGTGTATTGTGTATCCGGTGAGAATAATTTATCGCGGAGTTGGAATGTCTGGGTAATGATTAGTAATTAGTTCATGTAGATTATCTGAATGTCATTATCTATAGGAATGTGTATTGTGTATCAGGTGAGAATAGCTTATCGCGGAGTCGGAACGTCTGAGTAAATGACTAGTAGTTAGTTCATGTAGATTATCTGAATGTCATTATCTATAGGAATGTGTATTGTGTATCAGGTGAGAATAGCTTATCGCAGAGTCGGAACGTCTGGGTAAATGACTAGTAGTTCATGTAGATTATCTGAATGTAATTATCTATAGGAATGTGTATTGTGTATCCGGTGAGAATAGCTTATCGCAGAGTCGGAATGTCTGGGTAAATGACTAGCAGTTCATGTAGATTATCTGAATGTAATTATCTATAGGAATGTGTATTGTGTATCAGGTGAGAATAGCTTATCGCAGAGTCGGAATGTCTGGGCTGAGGTGCTTCACAAGCTCTTTCAGGTGGTAGCCATTAATATAAGAATCGTCCTGACATGAGAGGATAATCATGTAGATTATCTGAATGTCATTATCTATAGGAATGTGTATTGTGTATCAGGTGAGAATAGCTTATCGCGGAGTCGGAGCGTCTGGGTAATGATTAGTAATTAGTTCATGTAGATTATCTGAATGTCATTATCTAAAGGAATGTGTATTGTGTATCAGGTGAGAATAGCTTATCGCGGAGTCGGAATGTCTGGGTAAATGACTAGTAATTAGTTCATGTAGATTATCTGAATGTCATTATCTAAAGGAATGTGTATTGAGCACCCAGTGTGTCATGTTGTGGGTGGAGTTAAGCCATTGTTTCTTGGGGCTTCTAACTGTATATAACAAGCCTGAGTTTACCATTAAAGTATTCCTGTCTGTCTGGAACCAGAGGACAGAGCTGTGTGTCTCGTTATTCTGGGGAATCCAATGGGTCCTGTCTGCTGGATTGTGGAGTGTCAGAATCTGTCTTGGGTTGGTGAAATGGAATATCGTAACGGCGTTAACCCCTGACTGTTACACTCCTCATACTCATCACTGGGAGACTCCATGATCCTCATACTCATCACTGGGAGACTCCATGATCCTGATACTCACTCATCACTGGGAGACTCCATGATCCTCATACTCATCACTGGGAGACTCCATAATCCTCATACTCATCACTGGGAGACTCCATGATCCTCATACTCACTCATCACTGGGAGACTCCATGATCCTCATACTCACTCATCACTGGGAGACTCCATGATCCTCATACTCACTCATCACTGGGAGACTCCATGATCCTCATACTCACTCATCACTGGGAGACTCCATGATCCTCATACTCACCACTGGGAGACTCCATGATCCTCATACTCACTCATCACTGGGAGACTCCATGATCCTCATACCCATCACTGGGAGACTCCGTGATCCTCATACCCATCACTGGGAGACTCCGTGATCCTCATACCCATCACTGGGAGACTCCGTGATCCTCATACCCATCACTGGGAGACTCCGTGATCCTCATACCCATCACTGGGAGACTCCGTGATCCTCATACCCATCACTGGGAGACTCCGTGATCCTCATACCCATCACTGGGAGACTCCGTGATCCTCATACTCATCACTGGGAGACTCCGTGATCCTCATACCCATCACTGGGAGACTCCATGATCCTCATACTCACCACTGGGAGACTCCGTGATCCTCATACCCATCACTGGGAGACTCCGTGATCCTCATACTCATCACTGGGAGACTCCGTGATCCTCATACTCATCACAGAGACTCCATGATCCTCATACTCACTCATCACTGGGAGACTCCATGATCCTCATACTCATCACTGAGACTCCATGATCCTCATACTCATCACTGGGAGACTCCATGATCCTCATACTCACTCATCACTTCTGTATTCTGGATGATCCTGCTGCTCTCTATCTCCCCCTCCTGTCCATGTCCCATATGCAGCTGTGGTGGCCGCTCTGCACATGCTCAGTTCTCAGTGAGTTTCTATGCCGAGCATTTCCTCTCTATCACATATGCGCAGCCCATGTGACTATAGAGTCACACATGTGGGTGTATACACAGTGACAGGCCACTCCCTCCCTTCCTCCTCCATGCCCACAATGGGAGACAGGATATTTTATGTAGATTTATGGAGGCTTCACCTCCCTCCTATTGTAAGACACAGGCTAGGGGGGGGGGGGGCGTGACACAGCCTGTGGCTGGTAGAGATCCGCCCACACCGTGTTGATGGCAAAAAAAAAGATTTGATTTCAAATATATAATTGTATGACGATTTATAAGAGATTAATTGTTAGTTTTACTCTAAAAGCTGATCATGTGACCGGCAGCAGAGGACTAGAAGCTCCTCCTCCTCAGGCTGGGAGAGAGCCGGGTCATGTGACAGCTGGATATCCAATAGGAATAAAGGGACTTACAATAATTACAGAGCCGTCATCTCCATAGAGAGATAGAAGAGAGGGCGGAGTTTACACGGGGCCACACCCATAAATTTAGAGGCAACAAGAAAAAGGGACTCAGAGAGTCACCACAGAAGACAATGGAGAGATCCAAAAAATAAAAAAAGTACATAATATAATCAAACGCATTCAGAATTGATAAAAATCATATAAAATGATACAATTTGTACAGTGAGCCTTTGTGCGTCAACGCATTTCACCCTTTAGGCTTCTTCAGGACACGATCAAGGTTCAAAGAAGTAACAAAAAGAGAGAGTCTCGCCGTGTGGAAGGAGATCGAATTTCACATCCGATAAATAAAAAGCGTATACTAGTCTGTCCTGTGGAAAGAGGAGACCTCACACTGGACGGCGACACTGGGCTTCTTTGAACCTTGATCATGTCCTGAAGAAGCCCGACAGTGAAACGCGTTGACGCACAAGGGCTCACTGTACATCAATTCTGAACGCGTTTGATTATATTATGTACTTTTTTCACATACGGGGTACAAGTCTCACCTCAGCACCTTCTTGTGGGAGGGATGTGTTCTGTGGCTGTACGGAACGATCCGGAGCTTCAAGTCATCCATGGGGGGCTTTGCTTGCCCAGCCTGTAGCCCGAGGTGACTCTGGGGCCGATCCATGCAGGGCCCTTCATCTCCCTGGATCCAGGAGATTCGGAGGAGGCTCAGGCTGCAGCCCAACGAGAGGCCCAAGATAAATGGAAGTGCGGGACGGAGGAGGCCGAGGAGGACGGGGTAAAGCTGGGGACCCATCCTACAGCGAGGGTCCTACAGCGAGGCTCCTACAGCGAGGGTCCTACAGCGAGGGTCCTACAGCGAGGCTCCTACAGCCAGGGTCCTACAGCGGAGAGAAGAAGAGAATTCATGTCAAACATTTGTACTTCCCAGAATGTGGAGCCGAGAAAGTTCCGGAACCTCCCCCATGTGTCCCTATCTGTCCCCATAGATCCCTATAAGAGACTATGTGTCCCTATCTGTCCCCATAGATCCCTATACAAGACGGGTCATTGGAAGACACCTCCCCCATGTGTCCCTATCTGTCCCCATAGATCCCTATACAAGACGGGTCATTGGAAGACACCTCCCCCATGTGTCCCTATCTGTCCCCATAGATCCCTATAAGAGACTATGTGTCCCTATCTGTCCCCATAGATCCCTATACAAGGCGGGTCATCGGAAGACACCTCCCCCATGTGTCCCTATCTGTCCCCATAGATCCCTATACAAGACGGGTCATCGGAAGACATCCCCTCCATGTGTCCCTATCTGTCCCCATAGATCCCTATACAAGACGGGCCATCAGAAGACACCTCCCCCATGTGTCCCTATCTGTCCCCATAGATCCCTATACAAGATGGGTCATCGGAAGACACCTCCCCCATGTGTCCCTATCTGTCCCCATAGATCCCTATACAAGACGAGTCATCGGAAGACACCTCCCCCATGTGTCCCTATCTGTCCCCATAGATCCCTATACAAGACGAGTCATCGGAAGACGTCATCTATCAGCGTTTGGGGACATTGGGGTCCCTGTCAGCGTTGGGACCTCAGGAATGGGTATCCCAATAATAATAATAAAGACACCCGCAGTCCATCTCTGCCCCCCTCGTTGTGCCTCTATAGACCTTCCAGAGGAACACCCACCAATCCCAATCTGACACAAACCATACACAGTGGAAGGAGTGGTGTCAGCCCTGCCCAGTTGTCTTTTGTTAAACTACCTAAACCCCGGTACAGGACAGCTCGGAATTTCTGGCAGGATAAACAAAACACTTCAAAGAGACCAGATAGGAAGATGATTGTTGGGGTGAACAGTCCCTACCTGTCCCTTTCCACCCTGTGGGCACCACCCAGCACTTTGTCCAGCCAGGCGGTGCCCACAGGGCAGATTGTATTCATGCCGGACTCCCAATACAGATCCTGTACCTCGGGATCAAGTCTGGAGGTCCAAGTCTGAACTCACCTGTCTGGTTGTCTTGTCGGGACTTCTGGGTTCAATCTGACCTTTGACCTGAGTGCACCTTCTGCTTCCACCCTCCGGGCTCAACCCACATAATGTCCTCATTCAGCTCTTATACCAGCTGGGTCAGGGTTCTGGGCTCAGTATACCAGCTGGGTCAGGGTTCTGGGCTCAGTATACCAGCTGGGTCAGGGTTCTGGGCTCAGTATACCAGCTGGGTCAGGGTTCTGGGCTCAGTATACCAGCTGGGTCAGGGTTCTGGGCTCAGTATACCAGCTGGGTCAGGGTTCTGGGCTCAGTATACCAGCTGGGTCACGGTTCTGGGCTCAGTATACCAGCTGGGTCAGGGTTCTGGGCTCAGTATACCAGCTGGGTCAGGGTTCTGGGCTCAGTATACCAGCTGGGTCACGGTTCTGGGCTCAGTATACCAGCTGGGTCAGGGTTCTGGGCTCAGTATACCAGCTGGGTCAGGGTTCTGGGCTCAGTATACCAGCTGGGTCAGGGTTCTGGGCTCAGTATACCAGCTGGGTCAGGGTTCTGGGCTCAGTATACCAGCTGGGTCAGGGTTCTGGGCTCAGTATACCAGCTGGGTCAGGGTTCTGGGCTCAGTATACCAGCTGGGTCACGGTTCTGGGCTCAGTATACCAGCTGGGTCAGGGTTCTGGGCTCAGTATACCAGCTGGGTCAGGGTTCTGGGCTCAGTATACCAGCTGGGTCAGGGTT
Organism: Rana temporaria; assembly: GCF_905171775.1. Lineage (NCBI taxonomy): Eukaryota > Metazoa > Chordata > Amphibia > Anura > Ranidae > Rana > Rana temporaria. Next base: position 428,276,821 of record NC_053493.1, on the reverse strand, counting down.
CTGGGCTCAGTATACCAGCTGGGTCAGGGTTCTGGGCTCAGTATACCAGCTGGGTCAGGGTTCTGGGCTCAGTATACCAGCTGGGTCAGCTCTCCAGTCTGGTTGGTTGTCTTCATTGGCTGGTTTGAATCTTTCATCTCAGTCTACCTTCTGGTTTCCGATCTCGGGGGTCAATGTAACCTGTGGTTCAGGTCTCCCAATACAGGGTCATTTCTGGTTCATCTCTCTGGGTTTGGTGGACCCCTGGTTCAGATCTTGGTGGACCTTCAGGTTCAGATCTCGGGGCTCGGAGGACCTCGTGGTTTGGATCTCGGGGCTCGGAGGACCTCGTGGTTTGGATCTCGGGGCTCGGAGGACCTCGTGGTTCGGATCTCAGGGCTCGGAGGACCTTGTGGTTCGGATCTCGGGGCTCGGAGGACCTTGTGGTCCGGATCTCGGGGCTCGGAGGACCTTGTGGTTCGGATCTCGGAGGACCTCGTGGTTCGGATCTCGGGGCTCGGAGGACCTCGTGTTTCGGATCTCAGGGCTCGGAGGACCTTGTGGTTCGGATCTTGGGGCTCAAAGGACCTCGTGGTTTGGATCTCGGGGCTCGGAGGACCTCGTGTTTCGGATCTCAGGGCTCGGAGGACCTTGTGGTTCGGATCTTGGGGCTCAAAGGACCTCGTGGTTTGGATCTTCAAACGTAATTTACCCGGTGATTTGGATCTCTGCCTTGGTGTACCTTCTGATTCCGCATTTGGGTCACCCGCCTCGGTGTTCTGACCGGTTCCTATACCCGGGATCAGGGTCGCAGCGGCGTCAGATCCTTACACTCGTTATGTCGGGGCTTCTCCATAAAATTCTGTGTAGAAACGAAGAGAGGGAGAGAGAGAGGATGGATGGAGCACAGCTGACTGCCCAGATTGTTCTTGTTGATAAAGTTCATTCAAACAGGAAAAACCATAGAGAGGAAGGAGCTGGCAGATAGGATCCAGGAAACAGTCCGATAGATGAATAGAGAGAAGGATAGACGGTCTGATCATAGAGAGGAGAGGGGGACAGACGGCCTGATCATAGAGAGGAGAGGAGGACAGACAGCCTGATCATAGAGAGGAGAGGGGGACAGACGTCATAGAGGAAGGGGTGTGGCTGCAGACTGGAGCTCCACTTTTGAGAGGAAACATGTGACCTCCACTCTTTTTTTTTTTGTATGAACTTTAATGTAACAAACATTCAGGAGACACAAGTGGTGGAAGTGGAGCTGACGTGGATATCGCCGCAGACTGAAGCTCCGCCCCCAGAAGGAGTCATGTGACCTCCACAATTCGCTTTTTAAATCAACTTTAACCCTTTCACTGCCGGAGCTGTTTTTGCGTCATTTGCACACGGGGTTAAAAATCATTTTAGTGTCGCGGCTCCGAGAACACAAATCTCTCCGATGGGCGGAGACTCTCTGGCCAAAACTGCGCCTGCGTCCTTTTAGGGTCCCGCCCATTGTCCCCTCCCCTCCCCCGCCATATCTTCTGATCACTGCAATGTCTCCTCTATTGGTTTATATGAGGCCCAATCACAGCAAGGCTGAACCGATACAAGTCTCAGATCGCTCCTTTGACCCCTCCCCATCCGCGCCAATTCTGACACTTCGCTCCTTCATGTAAAAGCCCACAGAACCCCGAAACATTATATATATGTTTTGTATCAGAGACCCCAGAGAATACAATGGCGGTCGTTGCAACTTTTTATCTCGCACGGTATTTGCGCAGCAATTTTTCAAATGCATTTTTTTTTTTTTTAAGTTTCATGCTTTAAAAAAAAAACAGTAAAGTGAGGCCAAGATGAAGTTACGCCGAGTCAATAGACACCCAACACGTCCCCCTTCAATACCGCGCACGCTCGCGGGATGGCGCCAAACGTCATTACTTAAAAATCTCCACACGCAACGCTTTAATTTTCTCTACTGGTTACAGAGGTCTGGGGCTAGAATTATCGCTCTCGCTCTACCGATCGCCGCGACATCTCACGCCCCCCTCTGTACCTCACCGGCCCGATCCCGCCCTCCTCTGTACCTCACCGGCCCGATCCCGCCCTCCTCTGTACTTTCATCCATCACCGGCCCGATCCCGCTCTCCTCTGTGCCTTCATCCATCACCGGCCCGATCCCGCTCTCCTCTGTACCTTCATCCATCACCGGCCCGATCCCGCCCTCCTCTGTACTTTCATCCATCACCGGCCCGATCCCGCTCTCCTCTGTGCCTTCATCCATCACCGGCCCGATCCCGCTCTCCTCTGTACCTTCATCCATCACCGGCCCGATCCCGCTCTCCTCTGTACTTTCATCCATCACCGGCCCGATCCCGCTCTTCTCTGTACCTTCATCCATCACCGACCCGATCCCGCTCTCCTCTGTACCTTCATCCATCACCGGCCCGATCCCGCTCTCCTCTGTACTTTCATCCATCACCGGCCCGATCCCGCTCTTCTCTGTACCTTCATCCATCACCGGCCCGATCCCGCTCTCCTCTGTGCCTTCATCCATCACCGGCCCGATCCCGCTCTCCTCTGTACCTTCATCCATCACCGGCCCGATCCCGCTCTCCTCTGTACCTTCATCCATCACCGGCCCGATCCCGCTCTCCTCTGTACCTTCATCCATCACCGGCCCGATCCCGCTCTCCTCTGTACCTTCATCCAACACCGGCCCGATCCCGCTCTCCTCTGTACCTTCATCCATCACCGGCCCGATCCCGCTCTCCTCTGTACCTTCATCCATCACCGGCCCGATCCCGCTCTCCTCTGTACCTTCATCCATCACCGGCCCGATCCCGCTCTCCTCTGTACCTTCATCCATCACCGGCCCGATCCCGCTCTCCTCTGTACCTTCATCCAACACCGGCCCGATCCCGCTCTCCTCTGTACCTTCATCCATCACCGGCCCGATCCCGCTCTCCTCTGTACCTTCATCCATCACCGGCCCGATCCCGCTCTCCTCTGTACCTTCATCCATCACCGGCCCGATCCCGCTTTCCTCTGTGCCTTCATCCATCACCGGCCCGATCCCGCTCTCATCTGTACCTTCATCCATCACCGGTCCGATCCCGCTCTCCTCTGTACCTTCATCCATCACCGGCCCGATCCCGCTCTCCTCTGTACCTTCATCCAACACCGGCCCGATCCCGCTCTCCTCTGTACCTTCATCCATCACCGGTCCGATCCCGCATTCCTCTGTACCTTCATCCATCACCGGCCCGATCCCGCTCTCCTCTGTACCTTCATCCATCACCGGCCCGATCCCGCTCTCCTCTGTACCTTCATCCATCACCGGTCCGATCCCGCTCTCCTCTGTACCTTCATCCATCACCGGTCCGATCCCCCTCTCCTCTGTACCTTCATCCACCACCGTCCCGATCCCGCTCTCCTCTGTACCTTCATCCACCACCGGCCCGATCCCCCTCTCCTCCGTACCTTCATCCATCACCGTCCCGATCCCGCTCTCCTCTGTACCTTCATCCATCACCGGCCCGATCCCGCTCTCCTCTGTACCTTCATCCATCACCGGCCCGATCCCGCTCTCCTCTGTACCTTCATCCATCACCGGCCCGATCCCGCCCTCCTCTGTACCTTCATCCATCACCGGCCCGATCCCGATCTCCTCTGTACCTTCATCCATCACCGGCCCGATCCCGCTCTTCTCTGTACCTTCATCCATCACCGGCCCGATCCCGCTCTCATCTGTACCTTCATCCATCACCGGCCAGATCCTGCTCTCCTCTGTACCTTCATCATCACCGGCCTGATCCCGCTGTCCTCTGTACCTTCATCCATCACCGGCCCGATCCCGCTCTCCTCTGTACCTTCATCCACCACCGGCCCGATCCCGCTCTCCTCTGTACCTTCATCCATCACCGGCCCGATCCCGCTCTCCTCTGTACCTTCATCCACCACCGGCCCGATCCCGCTCTCCTCTGTGCCTTCATCCGTCACCGGCCCGATCCCGCTCTCCTCTGTACTTTCATCCATCACCAGCCCGATCCCGCTCTCCTCTGTACCTTCATCCATCACCGGCCCGATCCCGCTCTCCTCTGTACCTTCATCCATCACCGGTCCGATCCCGCTCTCCTCTGTACCTTCATCCATCACCGGCCCAATCCCGCTCTCCTCTGTACCTTCATCCATCACCGGCCCGAACCCGCTTTCATCTTTACCTTCATCCATCACCGGCCCGATCCCGCTCTCCTCTGTACCTTCATCCATCACCGGCCCGATCCCGCTCTCCTCTACCTTCATCCATCACCGGCCCGATCCCGCTCTCCTCTGTACCTTCATCCATCACCGGCCTGATCCCGCTCTCATCTGTACCTTCATCCATCACCGGCCCGATCCCGCTCTCCTCTGTACCTTCATCCATCACCGGCCCGATCCCGCTCTCCTCTGTACCTTCATCCATCACCGGCCCGATCCCGCTCTCCTCTGTACCTTCATCCATCACCGGCCCGATCCCGCTCTCCTCTGTACCTTCATCCATCACCGGCCCGATCCCGCTCTCCTCTGTACCTTCATCCATCACCGGCCCGATCCCGCTCTCCTCTGTACCTTCATCCATCACCGGCCCGATCCCCCTCTCCTCTGTACCTTCATCCATCACCGGTCCGATCCAGCTCTCCTCTGTACCTTCATCCATCACCGGCCCGATCCCGCTCTCCTCTGTACCTTCATCCATCACCGGCCTGATCCCGCTCTCATCTGTACCTTCATCCATCACCGGCCCGATCCCGCTCTTCTCTGTACCTTCATCCATCACCGGCCAGATCCTGCTCTCCTCTGTACCTTCATCATCACCGGCCTGATCCCGCTGTCCTCTGTACCTTCATCCATCACCGGCCCGATCCCGCTCTCCTCTGTACCTTCATCCACCACCGGCCCGATCCCGCTCTCCTCTGTACCTTCATCCATCACCGGCCCGATCCCGCTCTCCTCTGTACCTTCATCCACCACCGGCCCGATCCCGCTCTCCTCTGTGCCTTCATCCGTCACCGGCCCGATCCCGCTCTCCTCTGTACTTTCATCCATCACCAGCCCGATCCCGCTCTCCTCTGTACCTTCATCCATCACCGGCCCGATCCCGCTCTCCTCTGTACCTTCATCCATCACCGGTCCGATCCCGCTCTCCTCTGTACCTTCATCCATCACCGGCCCAATCCCGCTCTCCTCTGTACCTTCATCCATCACCGGCCCGAACCCGCTTTCATCTTTACCTTCATCCATCACCGGCCCGATCCCGCTCTCCTCTGTACCTTCATCCATCACCGGCCCGATCCCGCTCTCCTCTACCTTCATCCATCACCGGCCCGATCCCGCTCTCCTCTGTACCTTCATCCATCACCGGCCTGATCCCGCTCTCATCTGTACCTTCATCCATCACCGGCCCGATCCCGCTCTCCTCTGTACCTTCATCCATCACCGGCCCGATCCCGCTCTCCTCTGTACCTTCATCCATCACCGGCCCGATCCCGCTCTCCTCTGTACCTTCATCCATCACCGGCCCGATCCCGCTCTCCTCTGTACCTTCATCCATCACCGGCCCGATCCCGCTCTCCTCTGTACCTTCATCCATCACCGGCCCGATCCCGCTCTCCTCTGTACCTTCATCCATCACCGGCCCGATCCCCCTCTCCTCTGTACCTTCATCCATCACCGGTCCGATCCAGCTCTCCTCTGTACCTTCATCCATCACCGGCCCGATCCCGCTCTCCTCTGTACCTTCATCCATCACCGGCCTGATCCCGCTCTCATCTGTACCTTCATCCATCACCGGCCCGATCCCGCTCTTCTCTGTACCTTCATCCATCACCGGCCCGATCCCGCATTCCTCTGTACCTTCACTTCCACCACCGGCCCGATCCCGCTCTCCTCTGTACCTTCATCCATCACCGGTCCGATCCCGCTCTCCTCTGTACCTTCATCCATCACCGGCCCGATCCCGATCTCCTCTGTACCTTCATCCATCACCGGCCAGATCCCGCTTTCCTCTGTACCTTCATCCATCACCGGCCCGATCCCGCTCTCCTCTGTACCTTCACTTCCACCACCGGCCCGATCCCGCTCTCCTCTGTACCTTCATCCATCACCGGCCCGATCCCGCTCTCCTCTGTACCTTCATCCATCACCGGCCAGATCCCGCTTTCCTCTGTACCTTCATCCATCACCGGCCCGATCCCGCTCTCCTCTGTACCTTCACTTCCACCACCGGCCCGATCCCGCTCTCCTCTGTACCTTCATCCATCACCGGCCCGATCCCGCTCTCCTCTGTACCTTCATCCATCACCGGCACGATCCCGCTCTCCTCTGTACCTTCATCCATCACCGGTCTGATCCCGCTTTCCTCTGTACCTTCATCCATCACCGGCCCGATCCCGCTCTCCTCTGTACCTTCATCCATCACCGGCCCGATCCCCCTCTCCTCTGTACCTTCATCCATCACCGGTCCGATCCAGCTCTCCTCTGTACCTTCATCCATCACCGGCCCGATCCCCCTCTCCTCTGTACCTTCATCCATCACCGGTCCGATCCCCCTCTCCTCTGTACCTTCATCCATCACCGGTCCGATCCAGCTCTCCTCTGTACCTTCATCCATCACCGGCCCCATCCCCCTCTCCTCTGTACCTTCATCCATCACCGGCCCGATCCCCCTCTCCTCTGTACCTTCATCCATCACCGGTCCGATCCCGCTTTCCTCTGTACCTTCATCCATCACCGGCCCGATCCCGCTTTCCTCTGTACCTTCATCCATCACCGGTCCGATCCCGCTTTCCTCTGTACCTTCATCCATCACCGGCCCGATCCCGCTCTCCTCCGTACCTTCATCCATCACCGGCCCGATCCCGCTTTCCTCTGTACCTTCATCCATCACCGGCCCGATCCCGCTCTCCTCTGTACCTTCATCCATCACCGGTCCGATCCCGCTTTCCTCTGTACCTTCATCCATCACCGGTCCGATCCCGCTTTCCTCTGTACCTTCATCCATCACCGGCCCGATCCCGCTCTCCTCTGTACCTTCATCCACCACCGGCCCGATCCCGCTCTCCTCTGTACCTTCATCCATCACCGGCCCGATCCCGCTCTCCTCTGTCCCTTCATCCATCACCGGCCCGATCCTCCTCTCCTCTGTACCTTTATCCATCACCGGCCCGATCCCGCTCTCCTCTGTACCTTCATCCATCACCGGCCCGCTCTCCTCCGTACCTTCATCCATCACCGGCTCGATCCCGCTCTCCTCTGTACCTTCATCAATCACCGGCCCGATCCCGCTCTCCTCTGTGCCTTCATCCATCACCGGCCCGATCCCGCTCTCCTCTGTACCTTCATCCATCACCGGCCCGATCCCGCTCTCCTCTGTACCTTCATCCATCACCGGCCCGATCCAGCCCCCCTCTGTACCTTCATCTATCACCGGCCAGATCCCGCCCCCCTCTGTACCTTCATCCATCACCGGCCTGATCCCGCTCTCCTCTGTACCTTCATCCATCACCGGCCCGATCCCGCACTCCTCTGTACCTTCATCCACCACCGTCCCGATCCCGCCCCCCTCTGTACCTTCATCCATCACCGGCCCGATCCCGCACTCCTCTGTACCTTCATCCATCACCGGTCCGATCCCGCTCTCCTCTGTACCTTCATCCATCACCGGTCCGATCCCGCTCTCCTCTGTACCTTCATCCATCACCGGCCAGATCCCGCATTCCTCTGTACCTTCATCCATCACCGGCCCGATCCCGCTCTCCTCTGTACCTTCATCCATCACCGGCCCGATCCCGCTCTCCTCTGTACCTTCATCCATCACCGGCCCGATCCCGCTCTCCTCTGTACCTTCATCCATCACCGGCCTGATCCCGCTCTCCTCTGTACCTTCATCCATCACCGGCCTGATCCCGCTCTCCTCTGTACCTTCATCCATCACCAGCCCGATCCCGCTCTCCTCTGTGCCTTCATCCATCACCGGCCCGATCCCGCTCTCCTCTGTACCTTCATCCATCACCGGCCCGATCCCGCTCTCCTCTGTACCTTCATCCATCACCGGCCCGATCCAGCCCCCCTCTGTACCTTCATCTATCACCGGCCAGATCCCGCCCCCCTCTGTACCTTCATCCATCACCGGCCTGATCCCGCTCTCCTCTGTACCTTCATCCATCACCGGCCTGAATCCCCTCTCCTCTGTACCTTCATCCATCACCGGCCCGATCCCGCACTCCTCTGTACCTTCATCCACCACCGTCCCGATCCCGCCCCCCTCTGTACCTTCATCCATCACCGGCCCGATCCCGCACTCCTCTGTACCTTCATCCATCACCGGTCCGATCCCGCTCTCCTCTGTACCTTCATCCATCACCGGTCCGATCCCGCTCTCCTCTGTACCTTCATCCATCACCGGTCCGATCCCGCTCTCCTCTGTACCTTCATCCATCACCGGCCCGATCCCGCATTCCTCTGTACCTTCATCCATCACCGGCCCGATCCCGCTCTCCTCTGTACCTTCATCCATCACCGGCCCGATCCCGCTCTCCTCTGTACCTTCATCCATCACCGGCCCGATCCCGCTCTCCTCTGTACCTTCATCCATCACCGGCCTGATCCCGCTCTCCTCTGTACCTTCATCCATCACCGGCCCGATCCCGCTCTCCTCTGTACCTTTATCCACCACCGGCCCGATCCCGCCCTCCTCTGTACCTTCACTTCCACCACCGGCCCGATCCCGCTCTCCTCTGTACCTTCATCCATCACCGGCCCGATCCCGCTCTCCTCTGTACCTTCATCCACCACCGGCCCGATCCCGCTCTCCTCTGTACCTTCATCCATCACCGGCCCGATCCCGCTCTCCTCTGTACCTTCATCCATCACCGGCCCGATCCCGCTCTCCTCTGTACCTTCATCCAACACCGGCCCGATCCCGCTCTCCTCTGTACCTTCATCCATCACCGGCCCGATCCCGCTCTCCTCTGTACCTTCATCCATCACCGGCCCGATCCCGCTCTCCTCTGTACCTTCATCCATCACCGGCCCGATCCCGCTCTCCTCTGTACCTTCATCCATCACCGGCCCGATCCCGCTCTCATCTGTACCTTCATCCATCACCGGTCCGATCCCGCTCTCCTCTGTACCTTCATCCATCACCGGCCCGATCCCGCTCTCCTCTGTACCTTCATCCAACACCGGCCCGATCCCGATCTCCTCTGTACCTTCATCCATCACTGGTCCGATCCCGCATTCCTCTGTACCTTCATCCATCACCGGCCCGATCCCGCTCTCCTCTGTACCTTCATCCATCACCGGCCTGATCCCGCTCTCCTCTGTACCTTCATCCATCACCGGCCCGATCCCGCTCTCCTCTGTACCTTCATCCATCACCGGTCCGATCCCCCTCTCCTCTGTACCTTCATCCATCACCGGCCCGATCCCGCTCTCCTCTGTACCTTCATCCACCACCGTCCCGATCCCGCTCTCCTCTGTACCTTCATCCACCACCGGCCCGATCCCCCTCTCCTCCGTACCTTCATCCATCACCGTCCCGATCCCGCTCTCCTCTGTACCTTCATCCATCACCGGCCCGATCCCGCTCTCCTCTGTACCTTCATCCATCACCGGCCCGATCCCGCTCTCCTCTGTACCTTCATCCATCACCGGCCCGATCCCGCCCTCCTCTGTACCTTCATCCATCACCGGCCCGATCCCGATCTCCTCTGTACCTTCATCCATCACCGGCCCGATCCCGCTCTCCTCTGTACCTTCATCCACCACCGGCCCGATCCCGCCCTCCTCTGTACCTTCACTTCCACCACCGGCCCGATCCCGCTCTCCTCTGTACCTTCATCCATCACCGGCCCGATCCCGCTCTCCTCTGTACCTTCATCCACCACCGGCCCGATCCCGCTCTCCTCTGTACCTTCATCCATCACCGGCCCGATCCCGCTCTCCTCTGTACCTTCATCCATCACCGGCCCGATCCCGCTCTCCTCTGTACCTTCATCCAACACCGGCCCGATCCCGCTCTCCTCTGTACCTTCATCCATCACCGGCCCGATCCCGCACTCCTCTGTACCTTCATCCATCACCGGTCCGATCCCGCTCTCCTCTGTACCTTCATCCATCACCGGTCCGATCCCGCTCTCCTCTGTACCTTCATCCATCACCGGTCCGATCCCGCTCTCCTCTGTACCTTCATCCATCACCGGCCCGATCCCGCATTCCTCTGTACCTTCATCCATCACCGGCCCGATCCCGCTCTCCTCTGTACCTTCATCCATCACCGGCCCGATCCCGCTCTCCTCTGTACCTTCATCCATCACCGGCCCGATCCCGCTCTCCTCTGTACCTTCATCCATCACCGGCCTGATCCCGCTCTCCTCTGTACCTTCATCCATCACCGGCCCGATCCCGCTCTCCTCTGTACCTTCATCCACCACCGGCCCGATCCCGCCCTCCTCTGTACCTTCACTTCCACCACCGGCCCGATCCCGCTCTCCTCTGTACCTTCATCCATCACCGGCCCGATCCCGCTCTCCTCTGTACCTTCATCCACCACCGGCCCGATCCCGCTCTCCTCTGTACCTTCATCCATCACCGGCCCGATCCCGCTCTCCTCTGTACCTTCATCCATCACCGGCCCGATCCCGCTCTCCTCTGTACCTTCATCCAACACCGGCCCGATCCCGCTCTCCTCTGTACCTTCATCCATCACCGGCCCGATCCCGCTCTCCTCTGTACCTTCATCCATCACCGGCCCGATCCCGCTCTCCTCTGTACCTTCATCCAACACCGGCCCGATCCCGATCTCCTCTGTACCTTCATCCATCACTGGTCCGATCCCGCATTCCTCTGTACCTTCATCCATCACCGGCCCGATCCCGCTCTCCTCTGTACCTTCATCCATCACCGGCCTGATCCCGCTCTCCTCTGTACCTTCATCCATCACCAGCCCGATCCCGCTCTCCTCTGTACCTTCATCCATCACCGGTCCGATCCCCCTCTCCTCTGTACCTTCATCCATCACCGGCCCGATCCCGCTCTCCTCTGTACCTTCATCCACCACCGTCCCGATCCCGCTCTCCTCTGTACCTTCATCCACCACCGGCCCGATCCCCCTCTCCTCCGTACCTTCATCCATCACCGTCCCGATCCCGCTCTCCTCTGTACCTTCATCCATCACCGGCCCGATCCCGCTCTCCTCTGTACCTTCATCCATCACCGGCCCGATCCCGCTCTCCTCTGTACCTTCATCCATCACCGGCCCGATCCCGCCCTCCTCTGTACCTTCATCCATCACCGGCCCGATCCCGATCTCCTCTGTACCTTCATCCATCACCGGCCCGATCCCACTCTCCTCTGTACCTTCATCCACCACCGGCCCGATCCCGCCCTCCTCTGTACCTTCACTTCCACCACCGGCCCGATCCCGCTCTCCTCTGTACCTTCATCCATCACCGGCCCGATCCCGCTCTCCTCTGTACCTTCATCCACCACCGGCCCGATCCCGCTCTCCTCTGTACCTTCATCCATCACCGGCCCGATCCCGCTCTCCTCTGTACCTTCATCCATCACCGGCCCGATCCCGCTCTCCTCTGTACCTTCATCCAACACCGGCCCGATCCCGCTCTCCTCTGTACCTTCATCCATCACCGGCCCGATCCCGCTCTCCTCTGTACCTTCATCCATCACCGGCCCGATCCCGCTCTCCTCTGTACCTTCATCCATCACCGGCCCGATCCCGCTCTCCTCTGTGCCTTCATCCATCACCGGCCCGATCCCGCTCTCATCTGTACCTTCATCCATCACCGGTCCGATCCCGCTCTCCTCTGTACCTTCATCCATCACCGGCCCGATCCCGCTCTCCTCTGTACCTTCATCCAACACCGGCCCGATCCCGATCTCCTCTGTACCTTCATCCATCACCGGTCCGATCCCGCATTCCTCTGTACCTTCATCCATCACCGGCCCGATCCCGCTCTCCTCTGTACCTTCATCCATCACCGGCCCGATCCCGCTCTCCTCTGTACCTTCATCCATCACCGGTCCGATCCCGCTCTCCTCTGTACCTTCATCCATCACCGGTCCGATCCCCCTCTCCTCTGTACCTTCATCCATCACCGGCCCGATCCCGCTCTCCTCTGTACCTTCATCCACCACCGTCCCGATCCCGCTCTCCTCTGTACCTTCATCCACCACCGGCCCGATCCCGCTCTCCTCTGTACCTTCATCCATCACCGGCCCGATCCCGCTCTCCTCTGTACCTTCATCCATCACCGGCCCGATCCCGCTCTCCTCTGTACCTTCATCCATCACCGGCCCGATCCCGCCCTCCTCTGTACCTTCATCCATCACCGGCCCGATCCCGATCTCCTCTGTACCTTCATCCATCACCGGCCCGATCCCGCTCTCCTCTGTACCTTCATCCATCACCGGCCCGATCCCGCTCTCATCTGTACCTTCATCCATCACCGGCCAGATCCTGCTCTCCTCTGTACCTTCATCATCACCGGCCTGATCCCGCTGTCCTCTGTACCTTCATCCATCACCGGCCCGATCCCGCTCTCCTCTGTACCTTCATCCACCACCGGCCCGATCCCGCTCTCCTCTGTACCTTCATCCATCACCGGCCCGATCCCGCTCTCCTCTGTACCTTCATCCACCACCGGCCCGATCCCGCTCTCCTCTGTGCCTTCATCCGTCACCGGCCCGATCCCGCTCTCCTCTGTACTTTCATCCATCACCGGCCCGATCCCGCTCTCCTCTGTACCTTCATCCATCACCGGCCCGATCCCGCTCTCCTCTGTACCTTCATCCATCACCAGCACGATCCCGCTCTCCTCTGTACCTTCATCCATCACCGGCCCAATCCCGCTCTCCTCTGTACCTTCATCCATCACCGGCCCGATCCCGCTCTCCTCTGTACCTTCATCCATCACCGGCCCGATCCCGCTCTCCTCTGTACCTTCATCCATCACCGGCCCGATCCCGCTCTCCTCTGTACCTTCATCCATCACCGGCCTGATCCCGCTCTCATCTGTACCTTCATCCATCACCGGCCTGATCCCGCTTTCCTCTGTACCTTCATCCATCACCGGCCTGATCCCGCTCTCCTCTGTACCTTCATCCATCACCGGCCCGATCCCGCTCTCCTCTGTACCTTCATCCATCACCGGCCCGATCCCGCTCTCCTCTGTACCTTCATCCATCACCGGCCCGATCCCGCTCTCCTCTGTACCTTCATCCATCACCGGCCCGATCCCGCTCTCCTCTGTACCTTCATCCATCACCGGCCCGATCCCCCTCTCCTCTGTACCTTCATCCATCACCGGTCCGATCCAGCTCTCCTCTGTACCTTCATCCATCACCGGCCCGATCCCGCTCTCCTCTGTACCTTCATCCATCACCGGCCTGATCCCGCTCTCATCTGTACCTTCATCCATCACCGGCCCGATCCCGCTCTCCTCTGTACCTTCATCCATCACCGGCCCGATCCCGCTCTCCTCTGTACCTTCATCATCACCGGCCCGATCCCGCTCTCCTCTGTACCTTCATCCATCACCGGCCTGATCCCGCTCTCATCTGTACCTTCATCCATCACCGGCCTGATCCCGCTTTCCTCTGTACCTTCATCCATCACCGGCCCGATCCCGCTCTCCTCTGTACCTTCACTTCCACCACCGGCCCGATCCCGCTCTCCTCTGTACCTTCATCCATCACCGGCCCGATCCCGCTCTCCTCTGTACCTTCATCCATCACCGGCCCGATCCCGCTCTCCTCTGTACCTTCATCCATCACCGGTCTGATCCCGCTTTCCTCTGTACCTTCATCCATCACCGGCCCGATCCCGCTCTCCTCTGTACCTTCATCCATCACCGGCCCGATCCCCCTCTCCTCTGTACCTTCATCCATCACCGGTCCGATCCAGCTCTCCTCTGTACCTTCATCCATCACCGGCCCGATCCCCCTCTCCTCTGTACCTTCATCCATCACCGGTCCGATCCCGCTTTCCTCTGTACCTTCATCCATCACCGGCCCGATCCCCCTCTCCTCTGTACCTTCATCCATCACCGGTCCGATCCAGCTCTCCTCTGTACCTTCATCCATCACCGGCCCCATCCCCCTCTCCTCTGTACCTTCATCCATCACCGGCCCGATCCCCCTCTCCTCTGTACCTTCATCCATCACCGGTCCGATCCCGCTTTCCTCTGTACCTTCATCCATCACCGGCCCGATCCCGCTTTCCTCTGTACCTTCATCCATCACCGGTCCGATCCCGCTTTCCTCTGTACCTTCATCCATCACCGGCCCGATCCCGCTCTCCTCCGTACCTTCATCCATCACCGGCCCGATCCCGCTTTCCTCTGTACCTTCATCCATCACCGGCCCGATCCCGCTCTCCTCTGTACCTTCATCCATCACCGGTCCGATCCCGCTTTCCTCTGTACCTTCATCCATCACCGGTCCGATCCCGCTTTCCTCTGTACCTTCATCCATCACCGGCCCGATCCCGCTCTCCTCTGTACCTTCATCCACCACCGGCCCGATCCCGCTCTCCTCTGTACCTTCATCCATCACCGGCCCGATCCCGCTCTCCTCTGTACCTTCATCCATCACCGGCCCGATCCCGCTCTCCTCTGTACCTTCATCTATTACCGGTCCGATCCCGCTCTCCTCTGTACCTTCATCTATTACCGGCCCGATCCCGCTCTCCTCTGTACCGTCATCCATCACCGGCCCAATCCCGCTCTCCTCTGTACCTTCATCCACCACCGGCCCGATCCCGCTCTCCTCTGTACCTTCATCCATCACCGGCCCGATCCCGCTCTCCTCTGTACCTTCATCCATCACCGGCCCGATCCCGCTCTTCTCTGTACCTTCATCCATCACCGGCCCGATCCCGCTCTCCTCTGTACCTTCATCCATCACCGGCCCGATCCCGCTCTCCTCTGTACCTTCATCCATCACCGGCCCGATCCCGCTCTCCTCTGTACCTTCATCCATCACCGGCCCGATCCCGCTCTCCTCTTTACCTTCATCCATCACCGGCCCGATCCCCCTCTCCTCTGTACCTTCATCCATCACCGGCCCGATCCCGCTCTCCTCTGTACCTTCATCCACCACCGGCCCGATCCCGCTCTCCTCTGTACCTTCATCCATCACCGGCCCGATCCCGCTCTCCTCTGTACCTTCATCCACCACCGGCCCGATCCCGCTCTCCTCTGTACCTTCATCCATCACCGGCCCGATCCCGCTCTCCTCTGTACCTTCATCCATCACCGGCCCGATCCCGCTCTCCTCTGTACCTTCATCCAACACCGGCCCGATCCCGCTCTCCTCTGTACCTTCATCCATCACCGGCCCGATCCCGCTCTCCTCTGTACCTTCATCCATCACCGGCCCGATCCCGCTCTCCTCTGTACCTTCATCCATCACCGGCCCGATCCCGCTCTCCTCTGTACCTTCATCCACCACCGGCCCGATCCCGCTCTCCTCTGTACCTTCATCCATCACCGGCCCGATCCCGCTCTCCTCTGTACCTTCATCCATCACCGGCCCGATCCCGCTCTCCTCTGTACCTTCATCCAACACCGGCCCGATCCCGCTCTCCTCTGTACCTTCATCCATCACCGGCCCGATCCCGCTCTCCTCTGTACCTTCATCCATCACCGGCCCGATCCCGCTCTCCTCTGTACCTTCATCCATCACCGGCCCGATCCCGCTCTCCTCTGTGCCTTCATCCATCACCGGCCCGATCCCGCTCTCATCTGTACCTTCATCCATCACCGGTCCGATCCCGCTCTCCTCTGTACCTTCATCCATCACCGGCCCGATCCCGCTCTCCTCTGTACCTTCATCCAACACCGGCCCGATCCCGATCTCCTCTGTACCTTCATCCATCACCGGTCCGATCCCGCATTCCTCTGTACCTTCATCCATCACCGGCCCGATCCCGCTCTCCTCTGTACCTTCATCCATCACCGGCCTGATCCCGCTCTCCTCTGTACCTTCATCCATCACCAGCCCGATCCCGCTCTCCTCTGTACCTTCATCCATCACCGGTCCGATCCCCCTCTCCTCTGTACCTTCATCCATCACCGGCCCGATCCCGCTCTCCTCTGTACCTTCATCCACCACCGTCCCGATCCCGCTCTCCTCTGTACCTTCATCCACCACCGGCCCGATCCCCCTCTCCTCCGTACCTTCATCCATCACCGTCCCGATCCCGCTCTCCTCTGTACCTTCATCCATCACCGGCCCGATCCCGCTCTCCTCTGTACCTTCATCCATCACCGGCCCGATCCCGCTCTCCTCTGTACCTTCATCCATCACCGGCCCGATCCCGCCCTCCTCTGTACCTTCATCCATCACCGGCCCGATCCCGCTCTCCTCTGTACCTTCATCCATCACCGGCCCGATCCCGCTCTCCTCTGT